>NW_026112984.1:0-48684 GCF_024323335.1 Lathyrus oleraceus
TCATAATCAAGATCAATATTATTCGTATACGGCATATTCACATTGTTTTATGGTATAAAATATGTAAATAAATTCAATATTTTCTTCTCCAACACCAAATTTAGGTTTCCTCATCCTAAGTAGCAAAGTTAAAGTACTATAATTAATGATTCATATTATATATAAATGGTTAATAGTGAAATTACATAATAAACTCAATTTATTTGTATTCGTCATATTCACATTAATTTATGGCATATTATATGTAAATTTTTTTTAATATTTTTCTTCTCCATCACCAAATTTTAGTTTCTTCATCACTAAGCAACAAAGTGAAAAACTATAAATGAATGATTCATATTATATATAAAGGGTAACAAGTGAAATTACATAATCAAGATCAATATTATTGGTATTGGCATATTCACATTGTATATGGTATATTATATGTAAATAAATTCAATAATTTTCTTCTCCATCACCAAATTTTAGGTTTCTTCATCACTAAGTAACAAAGTTAACGACTATAAATTAATGATTCATATATATATAAATGGTTAACAACTGAAATTACATAATAAAGATCAATATTTTTGTATTCCTTATATTAACATTATATTATGGTATATTATATGTAAAAAGAATTTAATATTTTTTTCTCCATCACCAAATTTTAGGTTTCTTCTTTACTAAGCAACAAAGTTAAAAAATTATAAATGAATGATTCATATTATATATAAATGGTAACAAGTTAATTTTCAATAATCAATCAACATTATCTTATTCGGCATATTCACATTGTATTATGGTATACTATATATAAATAATTCTATAATTTTCTTCTCCATCACCAACTTTTAGGTTTCTTCATCACTAAGTAACAGATTTAAGGATTAAATTAATGATTCATATTATATATAGACGTTAATAAGTGAAATTACGTAATAAAGCTCAATTATAATTGTATTTATCATATTCACATGTATTATGGTATATTATTTCTAAAAAATATTAATATTTCCTTCTCCATCACCAAATTTTAGGTTTCTTCATCACTAAGTAACAAAGTTAAACGACTATAAATGAATGATTTTTATTATATATAAATGGTTAACAACTGAAATTACATAATAAAGCTCAATATTATTTGTATTCCTTATAACATTATATTATGGTATATTATATGTTAAAAAGAATTTAATATTTTTTTCTCCATCACCAGATTTTAGGTTTCTTCTTTACTAAGCAACAAAGTTAAAAAAATTATAAATGAATGATTCATATTATATATAATAGGTAACAAGTTAATTTAAATAATCAACATCAACATTATTCTTATTCGGCATATTCACATTGTATTATGGTATACTATATATAAATAAATTCTATAATTTTCTTCTCCATCACCAAATTTTAGGTTTCTTCATCACTAAGTAACAGATTTAAGGATTATAAATTAATTTTCATATTATATATAGACGTTTATAAGTGAAATTACGTAATAAGCTCAATTATATTGTATTTATCATATTCACAATTTATTATGGTATATTATATGTAAAAAATATTAACATTTTCTTCTCCATCACCAAATTTTAGGTTTCTTCATCACTAAGCAACAAAGTGAAAAAAATATAAATGAATGATTCATATTATATATAAATGGGTAACAACTTAAATTACATAATCAAGATCAATATTATTCGTATTCGGCATATTCACATTGTATTATGGTATAAAATATGTAAATAAATTCAATAATTTTCTTCTCCAACACCAAATTTTAGGTTTCCTCATCCTTAGGTAGCAAAGTTAAAGTACTATAAATTAATGATTCATATTATATATAAATGGTAATAAGTGAAATTACATAATAAAACTCATTTTATTTGTATTCGTCATATTCACATTAATTTATGGCATATTATATGTAAATTTTTTTTAATATTTTTCTTCTCCATCACCAAATTTTAGGTTTCTTCATCACTAAGCAACAAAGTGAAAAAACTATAAATGAATGATTCATATTATATATAAATGGTAACAAGTGAAATTACATAATCAAGATCAATATTATGGTATTGGCATATTCACATTGTAATATGGTATATTATATGTAAATAATTCAATAATTTTCTTCTCCATCACCAAATTTTAGGTTTCTTCATCACTAAGTAACAAAGTTAAACGACTATAAATTAATGATTCATATTATATATAAATGGTTAACAACTGAAGTTACATAATAAAGCTCAATATTATTTATATTCCTTATATTCACATTATATTATGGTATATTATATTTAAAAAGAATTTAATATTTTTTTCTCCATCACCAAATTTTAGGTTTCTTCATCACTAAGCAACAAAGTGAAAAAAATATAAATGAATGATTCATATTATATATAAATGGGTAACAACTTAAATTACATAATCAAGATCAATATTATTCGTATTCGGCATATTCACATTGTATTACGGTATAAAATATGTAAATAAATTCAATAATTTTCTTCTCCAACACCAAATTTTAGGTTTCCTCATCCTTAAGTAGCAAAGTTAAAGTACTATAAATTAATGATTAATATTATATATAAATGGTTAATAAGTGAAATTACATAATAAACTCATTTTATTTGTATTCGTCATATTCACATTAATTATGGCATATTATATGTAAATTTTTTAATATTTTTCTTCTCCATCACCAAATTTTAGGTTTCTTCATCACTAAGCAACAAAGTGAAAAAACTATAAATGAATGATTCATATTATATATAAATGGGTAACAACTGAAATTACATAATCAAGATCAATATTATTGGTATTTGGCATATTCACATTGTAATATGGTATATATATGTAAATAAATTCAATAATTTTCTTCTCCATCACCAAATTTTAGGTTTCTTCATCACTAAGTAACAAAGTTAAACGACTATAAATTAATGATTCATATTATATATAAATGGTTAACAACTGAAATTACATAATAAAGCTCAATATTATTTGTATTCCTTATATTAACATTATATTATGGTATATTATATGTTAAAAAGAATTTAATATTTTTTTTCTCCATCACCAAATTTTAGGTTTCTTCTTTACTAAGCAACAAAGTTAAAAAAATTATAAATGAATGATTCATATTATATATAAATAGGTAACAAGTTAATTTAAATAATCAACATCAACATTATTCTTATTCGGCATATTCACATTGTATTATGGTATACTATATATAAATAAATTCTATAATTTTCTTCTCCATCACCAAATTTTAGGTTTCTTCATCACTAAGTAACAGATTTAAAGGATTATAAATTAATGATTCATATTATATATAGACAGTTAATAAGTGAAATTACGTAATAAAGCTCAATTATAATTGTATTTATCATATTCACAATGTATTATGGTATATTATATGTAAAAAATATTAATATTTTCTTCTCCATCACCAAATTTTAGGTTTCTTCATCACTAAGCAACAAAGTGAAAAAAATATAAATGAATGATTCATATTATATATAAATGGGTAACAACTTAAATTTCATAATCAAGATCATTATTTCGTATACGGCATATTCACATTGTATTATGGTATAAATATGTAAATAAATTCAATAATTTTCTTCTCCAACACCAAATTTTAGGTTTCCTCATCCTTAAGTAGCAAAGTTAAAGTACTATAAATTAATGATTCATATTATATATAAATGGTTAATAAGTGAAATTACATAATAAAACTCAATTTTATTTGTATTCGTCATATTCACATTAATTTATGGCATATTATATGTAAATTTTTTTTAATATTTTTCTTCTCCATCACCAATTTTAGGTTTCTTCATCACTAAGCAACAAAGTGAAAAAACTATAAATGAATGATTCATATTATATATAAATGGGTAACAAGTGAAATTACATAATCAAGATCAATATTATTGGTATTTGGCATATTCACATTGTAATATGGTATATTATATGTAAATAAATTCAATAATTTTCTTCTCCACCACCAATTTTAGGTTTCTTCATCACTAAGTAACAAAGTTAAACGACTATAAATAATGATTCATATTATATATAAATGGTTAACAACTGAAATTACATAATAAAGCTCAATATTATTTGTATTCCTTATATTAACATTATATTATGGTATATTATATGTTAAAAAGAATTTAATATTTTTTTTCTCCATCACCAAATTTTAGGTTTCTTCTTTACTAAGCAACAAAGTTAAAAAAAATAAATGAATGATTCATATTATATATAAATGGGTAACAACTTAAATTCATAATCAAGATCAATATTATTCGTATTCGGCATATTCACATTGTATTATGGTATAAAATATGTAAATAAATTCAATAATTTTCTTCTCCAACACCAAATTTTAGGTTTCCTCATCCTTAGTAGCAAAGTTAAAGTACTATAATTAATGATTCATATTATATATAAATGGTTAATAAGTGAAATTACATAATAAAACTCAATTTTATTTATTCGTCATATTCACATTAATTTATGGCATATTATATGTAAATTTTTTTTATATTTTTCTTCTCCATCACCAAATTTTAGGTTTCTTCATCACTAAGCAACAAAGTGAAAAACTATAAATGAATGATTCATATTATATATAAATGGGTAACAACTGAAATTACATAATCAAGATCAATATTATTGGTATTTGGCATATTCACATTGTAATATGGTATATTATATGTAAATAAATTCAATAATTTTCTTCTCCATCACCAAATTTTAGGTTTCTTCATCACTAAGTAACAAAGTTAAACGACTATAAATTAATGATTCATATTATATATAAATGGTTAACAACTGAAATTACATAATAAAGCTCAATATTATTGTATTCCTTATATTAACATTATATTATGGTATATTATATGTTAAAAAGAATTTAATATTTTTTTCTCCATCACCAAATTTTAGGTTTCTTCTTTACTAAGCAACAAAGTTAAAAAAATTATAAATGAATGATTCATATTATATATAATAGGTAACACTTAATTTAAATAATCAACTTCAACATTATTCTTATTCGGCATATTCACATTGTATTATGGTATACTATATATAAATAAATTCTATAATTTTCTTCTCCATCACCAAATTTTAGGTTTCTTCATCACTAAGTAACAGATTTAAAGGATATAAATTAATGATTCATATTATATATAGACAGTTAATAAGTGAAATTACGTAATAAAGCTCAATTATAATTGTATTTATCATATTCACAATGTATTATGGTATATTATATGTAAAAAATATTAATATTTTCTTCTCCATCACCAAATTTTAGGTTTCTTCATCACTAAGCAACAAAGTGAAAAAAATATAAATGAATGATTCATATTATATATAAATGGGTAACAACTTAATTTAATAATCAAGATCAATATTATTCATATTCGGCATATTCACATTGTATTATGGTATAAATATGTAAATAAATTCAATAATTTTCTTCTCCAACACCAATTTTAGGTTTCCTCATCCTTAAGTAGCAAAGTTAAAGTACTATAAATTAATGATTCATATTATATATAAATGGTTAATAAGTGAAATTACATAATAAAACTCAATTTTATTTGTATTCGTCATATTCACATTAATTTATGGCATATTATATGTAAAATTTTTTTAATATTTTTCTTCTCCATCACCAAATTTTAGGTTTCTTCATCACTAAGCAACAAAGTGAAAAAACTATAAATGAATGATTCATATTATATATAAATGGGTAACAAGTGAAATTACATAATCAAGATCAATATTATTGGTATTTGGCATATTCACATTGTAATATGGTATATTATATGTAAATAAATTCAATAATTTTCTTCTCCATCACCAAATTTTAGGTTTCTTCATCACTAAGTAACAAAGTTAAACGACTATAAATTAATGATTTTTATTATATATAAATGGTTAACAACTGAAATTACATAATAAAGCTCAATATTATTTGTATTCCTTATATTAACATTATATTATGGTATATTATATGTTAAAAAGAATTTAATATTTTTTTTCTCCATCACCAATTTTAGGTTTCTTCTTTACTAAGCAACAAAGTTAAAAAAATTATAAATGAATGATTCATATTATATATAAATAGGTAACAAGTTAATTTAAATAATCAACATCAACATTATTCTTATTCGGCATATTCACATTGTATTATGGTATACTATATATAAATAAATTCTATAATTTTCTTCTCCATCACCAAATTTTAGGTTTCTTCATCACTAAGTAACAGATTTAAAGGATTATAAATTAATGATTCATATTATATATAGACAGTTAATAAGTGAAATTACGTAATAAAGCTCAATTATAATTGTATTTATCATATTCACAATGTATTATGGTATATTATATGTAAAAAATATTAATATTTTCTTCTCCATCACCAAATTTTAGGTTTCTTCATCACTAAGCAACAAAGTGAAAAAAATATAAATGAATGATTCATATTATATATAAATGGGTAACAACTTAAATTTCATAATCAAGATCATTATTATTCGTATACGGCATATTCACATTGTATTATGGTATAAAATATGTAAATAAATTCAATAATTTTCTTCTCCAACACCAAATTTTAGGTTTCCTCATCCTTAAGTAGCAAAGTTAAAGTACTATAAATTAATGATTCATATTATATATAAATGGTTAATAAGTGAAATTACATAATAAAACTCATTTTATTTGTATTCGTCATATTCACATTAATTTATGGCATATTATATGTAAATTTTTTTTAATATTTTTCTTCTCCATCACCAAATTTTAGGTTTCTTCATCACTAAGCAACAAAGTGAAAAAACTATAAATGAATGATTCATATTATATATAAATGGGTAACAAGTGAAATTACATAATCAAGATCAATATTATTGGTATTTGGCATATTCACATTGTAATATGGTATATTATATGTAAATAAATTCAATAATTTTCTTCTCCATCACCAAATTTTAGGTTTCTTCATCACTAAGTAACAAAGTTAAACGACTATAAATTAATGATTCATATTATATATAAATGGTTAACAACTGAAATTACATAATAAAGCTCAATTATTTGTATTCCTTATATTAACATTATATTATGGTATATTATATGTTAAAAAGAATTTAATATTTTTTTTCTCCATCACCAAATTTTAGGTTTCTTCTTTACTAAGCAACAAAGTTAAAAAAATATAAATGAATGATTCATATTATATATAAATGGGTAACAACTTAATTTCATAATCAAGATCATTATTATTCGTATTCGGCATATTCACATTGTATTATGGTATAAAATATGTAAATAAATTCAATAATTTTCTTCTCCATCACCAAATTTTAGGTTTCTTCATCCTAAGTAACAAAGTTAAAGTACTATAAATTAATGATTCATATTATATATAAATGGTTAATAAGTGAAATTACATAATAAAGCTCAATTTTATTGTATTCGTCATATTCACATTAATTATGGTATATTATATGTAAAATTTTTTAATATTTTTCTTCTCCATCACCAAATTTTAGGTTTCTTCATCACTAAGCAACAAAGTGAAAAACTATAAATGAATGATTCATATTATATATAAATGGGTAACAACTGAAATTACATAATCAAGATCAATATTATTGGTATTTGGCATATTCACATTGTATTATGGTATATTATATGTAAATAAATTCAATAATTTTCTTCTCCATCACCAAATTTTAGGTTTCTTCATCACTAAGTAACAAAGTTAAACGACTATAAATTAATGATTCATATTATATATAAATGGTTAACAACTGAAATTACATAATAAAGCTCAATATTATTTGTATTCCTTATATTAACATTATATTATGGTATATTATATGTTAAAAAGAATTTAATATTTTTTTTCTCCATCACCAAATTTTAGGTTTCTTCTTTACTAAGCAACAAAGTTAAAAAAATTATAAATGAATGATTCATATTATATATAAATAGGTAACAAGTTAATTTAATAATCAACTCAACATTATTCTTATTCGGCATATTCACATTGTATTATGGTATACTATATATAAATAAATTCTATAATTTTCTTCTCCATCACCAAATTTTAGGTTTCTTCATCACTAAGTAACAAATTTAAAGGATTATAAATTAATGATTCATATTATATATAAAGTTAATAAGTGAAATTACATAATAAAGCTCAATTATAATTGTATTTATCATATTCACAATGTATTATGGTATATTATATGTAAAAAATATTAATATTTTCTTCTCCATCACCAAATTTTAGGTTTCTTCATCACTAAGCAACAAAGTGAAAAAATATAAATGAATGATTCATATTATATATAAATGGGTAACAACTTAAATTTAATAATCAAGATCATATTATTCGTATTCGGCATATTCACATTGTATTATGGTATAAAATATGTAAATAAATTCAATAATTTTCTTCTCCAACACCAAATTTTAGGTTTCCTCATCCTAAGTAGCAAAGTTAAAGTACTATAAATTAATGATTCATATTATATATAAATGGTTAATAAGTGAAATTACATAATAAAACTCAATTTTATTTGTATTCGTCATATTCACATTAATTTATGGTATATTATATGTAAATTTTTTTTAATATTTTTCTTCTCCATCACCAAATTTTAGGTTTCTTCATCACTAAGCAACAAAGTGAAAAAACTATAAATGAATGATTCATATTATATATAAATGGGTAACAAGTGAAATTACATAATCAAGATCAATATTATTGGTATTTGGCATATTCACATTGTATTATGGTATATTATATGTAAATAAATTCAATAATTTTCTTCTCCATCACCAAATTTTAGGTTTCTTCATCACTAAGTAACAAAGTTAAACGACTATAAATTAATGATTCATATTATATATAAATGGTTAACAACTGAAATTACATAATAAAGCTCAATATTATTTGTATTCCTTATATTAACATTATATTATGGTATATTATATGTTAAAAAGAATTTAATATTTTTTTTCTCCATCACCAAATTTTAGGTTTCTTCTTCACTAAGCAACAAAGTGAAAAAAATATAAATGAATGATTCATATTATATATAAATGGGTAACAACTTAAATTTCATAATCAAGATCAATATTATTCGTATTCGGCATATTCACATTGTATTATGGTATAAAATATGTAAATAAATTCAATAATTTTCTTCTCCAACACCAAATTTTAGGTTTCCTCATCCTTAAGTAGCAAAGTTAAAGTACTATAAATTAATGATTCATATTATATATAAATGGTTAATAAGTGAAATTACATAATAAAACTCAATTTTATTTGTATTCGTCATATTCACATTAATTTATGGCATATTATATGTAAAATTTTTTTAATATTTTCTTCTCCATCACCAAATTTTAGGTTTCTTCATCACTAAGCAACAAAGTGAAAAAACTATAAATGAATGATTCATATTATATATAAATGGGTAACAACTGAAATTACATAATCAAGATCAATATTATTGGTATTTGGCATATTCACATTGTAATATGGTATATTATATGTAAATAAATTCAATAATTTTCTTCTCCATCACCAAATTTTAGGTTTCTTCATCACTAAGTAACAAAGTTAAACGACTATAAATTAATGATTCATATTATATATAAATGGTTAACAACTGAAATTACATAATAAAGCTCAATATTATTTGTATTCCTTATATTCACATTATATTATGGTATATTATATGTTAAAAAGAATTAATATTTTTTTTCTCCATCACCAAATTTTAGGTTTCTTCTTTACTAAGCAACAAAGTTAAAAAAATTATAAATGAATGATTCATATTATATATAAATAGGTAACAAGTTAATTTAATAATCAACTCAACATTATTCTTATTCGGCATATTCACATTGTATTATGGTATACTATATATAAATAAATTCTATAATTTTCTTCTCCATCACCAAATTTTAGGTTTCTTCATCACTAAGTAACAGATTTAAAGGATTATAAATTAATGATTCATATTATATATAGACAGTTAATAAGTGAAATTACGTAATAAAGCTCAATTATAATTGTATTTATCATATTCACAATGTATTATGGTATATTATATGTAAAAATATTAATATTTTCTTCTCCATCACCAAATTTTAGGTTTCTTCATCACTAAGCAACAAAGTGAAAAAATATAAATGAATGATTCATATTATATATAAATGGGTAACAACTTAAATTTATAATCAAGATCAATATTATTCGTATTCGGCATATTCACATTGTATTATGGTATAAAATATGTAAATAAATTCAATAATTTTCTTCTCCAACACCAAATTTTAGGTTTCCTCATCCTTAAGTAGCAAAGTTAAAGTACTATAAATTAATGATTCATATTATATATAAATGGTTAATAAGTGAAATTACATAATAAACTCAATTTTATTTGTATTCGTCATATTCACATTAATTATGGCATATTATATGTAAATTTTTTTTAATATTTTTCTTCTCCATCACCAAATTTTAGGTTTCTTCATCACTAAGCAACAAAGTGAAAAAACTATAAATGAATGATTCATATTATATATAAATGGGTAACAAGTGAAATTACATAATCAAGATCAATATTATTGGTATTTGGCATATTCACATTGTAATATGGTATATTATATGTAAATAAATTCAATAATTTTCTTCTCCATCACCAAATTTTAGGTTTCTTCATCACTAAGTAACAAAGTTAAACGACTATAAATTAATGATTCATATTATATATAAATGGTTAACAACTGAAATTACATAATAAAGCTCAATATTATTTGTATTCCTTATATAACATTATATTATGGTATATTATATGTTAAAAAGAATTTAATATTTTTTTTCTCCATCACCAAATTTTAGGTTTCTTCTTTACTAAGCAACAAAGTCAAAAAAAATATAAATGAATGATTCATATTATATATAAATGGGTAACAACTTAAATTTCATAATCAAGATCAATATTATTCGTATTCGGCATATTCACATTGTATTATGGTATAAAATATGTAAATAAATTCAATAATTTTCTTCTCCAACACCAAATTTTAGGTTTCCTCATCCTTAAGTAGCAAAGTTAAAGTACTATAAATTAATGATTCATATTATATATAAATGGTTAATAAGTGAAATTACATAATAAAACTCAATTTTATTTGTATTCGTCATATTCACATTAATTTATGGCATATTATATGTAAAATTTTTTTAATATTTTTCTTCTCCATCACCAAATTTTAGGTTTCTTCATCACTAAGCAACAAAGTGAAAAAACTATAAATGAATGATTCATATTATATATAAATGGGTAACAACTGAAATTACATAATCAAGATCAATATTATTGGTATTTGGCATATTCACAATGTAATATGGTATATTATATGTAAATAAATTCAATAATTTTCTTCTCCATCACCAAATTTTAGGTTTCTTCATCACTAAGTAACAAAGTTAAACGACTATAAATTAATGATTCATATTATATATAAATGGTTAACAACTGAAATTACATAATAAAGCTCAATATTATTTGTATTCCTTATATTAACATTATATTATGGTATATTATATGTTAAAAAGAATTTAATATTTTTTTTCTCCATCACCAAATTTTAGGTTTCTTCTTTACTAAGCAACAAAGTTAAAAAAATTATAAATGAATGATTCATATTATATATAAATAGGTAACAAGTTAATTTAATAATCAACTTCAACATTATTCTTATTCGGCATATTCACATTGTATTATGGTATACTATATATAAATAAATTCTATAATTTTCTTCTCCATCACCAAATTTTAGGTTTCTTCATCACTAAGTAACAGATTTAAAGGATTATAAATTAATGATTCATATTATATATAGACAGTTAATAAGTGAAATTACGTAATAAAGCTCAATTATAATTGTATTTATCATATTCACAATGTATTATGGTATATTATATGTAAAAAATATTAATATTTTCTTCTCCATCACCAAATTTTAGGTTTCTTCATCACTAAGCAACAAAGTGAAAAAAATATAAATGAATGATTCATATTATATATAAATGGGTAACAACTTAAATTTAATAATCAAGATCAATATTATTCGTATTCGGCATATTCACATTGTATTATGGTATAAAATATGTAAATAAATTCAATAATTTTCTTCTCCAACACCAAATTTTAGGTTTCCTCATCCTTAAGTAGCAAAGTTAAAGTACTATAAATTAATGATTCATATTATATATAAATGGTTAATAAGTGAAATTACATAATAAAACTCAATTTTATTTGTATTCGTCATATTCACATTAATTTATGGCATATTATATGTAAATTTTTTTTAATATTTTTCTTCTCCATCACCAAATTTTAGGTTTCTTCATCACTAAGCAACAAAGTGAAAAAACTATAAATGAATGATTCATATTATATATAAATGGGTAACAAGTGAAATTACATAATCAAGATCAATATTATTGGTATTTGGCATATTCACATTGTAATATGGTATATTATATGTAAATAAATTCAATAATTTTCTTCTCCATCACCAAATTTTAGGTTTCTTCATCACTAAGTAACAAAGTTAAACGACTATAAATTAATGATTTTTATTATATATAAATGGTTAACAACTGAAATTACATAATAAAGCTCAATATTATTTGTATTCCTTATATTAACATTATATTATGGTATATTATATGTTAAAAAGAATTTAATATTTTTTTTCTCCATCACCAAATTTTAGGTTTCTTCTTTACTAAGCAACAAAGTTAAAAAAATTATAAATGAATGATTCATATTATATATAAATAGGTAACAAGTTAATTTAAATAATCAACTTCAACATTATTCTTATTCGGCATATTCACATTGTATTATGGTATACTATATATAAATAAATTCTATAATTTTCTTCTCCATCACCAAATTTTAGGTTTCTTCATCACTAAGTAACAGATTTAAAGGATTATAAATTAATGATTCATATTATATATAGACAGTTAATAAGTGAAATTACGTAATAAAGCTCAATTATAATTGTATTTATCATATTCACAATGTATTATGGTATATTATATGTAAAAAATATTAATATTTTCTTCTCCATCACCAAATTTTAGGTTTCTTCATCACTAAGCAACAAAGTGAAAAAATATAAATGAATGATTCATATTATATATAAATGGGTAACAACTTAAATTTCATAATCAAGATCAATATTATTCGTATACGGCATATTCACATTGTATTATGGTATAAAATATGTAAATAAATTCAATAATTTTCTTCTCCAACACCAAATTTTAGGTTTCCTCATCCTTAAGTAGCAAAGTTAAAGTACTATAAATTAATGATTCATATTATATATAAATGGTTAATAAGTGAAATTACATAATAAAACTCAATTTTATTTGTATTCGTCATATTCACATTAATTTATGGCATATTATATGTAAATTTTTTTTAATATTTTTCTTCTCCATCACCAAATTTTAGGTTTCTTCATCACTAAGCAACAAAGTGAAAAAACTATAAATGAATGATTCATATTATATATAAATGGGTAACAAGTGAAATTACATAATCAAGATCAATATTATTGGTATTTGGCATATTCACATTGTAATATGGTATATTATATGTAAATAAATTCAATAATTTTCTTCTCCATCACCAAATTTTAGGTTTCTTCATCACTAAGTAACAAAGTTAAACGACTATAAATTAATGATTTTTATTATATATAAATGGTTAACAACTGAAATTACATAATAAATCTCAATATTATTTGTATTCCTTATATTAACATTATATTATGGTATATTATATGTTAAAAAGAATTTAATATTTTTTTTCTCCATCACCAAATTTTAGGTTTCTTCTTTACTAAGCAACAAAGTTAAAAAATTATAAATGAATGATTCATATTATATATAAATAGGTAACAAGTTAATTTTCAATAATCAACATCAACATTAATCTTATTCGGCATATTCACATTGTATTATGGTATACTATATATAAATAAATTCTATAATTTTCTTCTCCATCACCAACTTTTAGGTTTCTTCATCACTAAGTAACAGATTTAAAGGATTATAAATTAATGATTCATATTATATATAGACGGTTAATAAGTGAAATTACGTAATAAAGCTCAATTATAATTGTATTTATCATATTCACAATGTATTATGGTATATTATTTCTAAAAAATATTAATATTTCCTTCTCCATCACCAAATTTTAGGTTTCTTCATCACTAAGTAACAAAATTAAACGACTATAAATGAATGATTTTTATTATATATAAATGGTTAACAACTGAAATTACATAATAAAGCTCAATATTATTTGTATTCCTTATATTAACATTATATTATGGTATATTATATGTTAAAAAGAATTTAATATTTTTTTCTCCATCACCAAATTTTAGGTTTCTTCTTTACTAAGCAACAAAGTTAAAAAAATTATAAATGAATGATTCATATTATATATAAATAGGTAACAAGTTAATTTAAATAATCAACATCAACATTATTCTTATTCGGCATATTCACATTGTATTATGGTATACTATATATAAATAAATTCTATAATTTTCTTCTCCATCACCAAATTTTAGGTTTCTTCATCACTAAGTAACAGATTTAAAGGATTATAAATTAATGATTCATATTATATATAGACAGTTAATAAGTGAAATTACGTAATAAAGCTCAATTATAATTGTATTTATCATATTCACAATGTATTATGGTATATTATATGTAAAAAATATTAATATTTTCTTCTCCATCACCAAATTTTAGGTTTCTTCATCACTAAGCAACAAAGTGAAAAAAATATAAATGAATGATTCATATTATATATAAATGGGTAACAACTTAAATTTCATAATCAAGATCAATATTATTCGTATACGGCATATTCACATTGTATTATGGTATAAAATATGTAAATAAATTCAATAATTTTCTTCTCCAACACCAAATTTTAGGTTTCCTCATCCTTAAGTAGCAAAGTTAAAGTACTATAAATTAATGATTCATATTATATATAAATGGTTAATAAGTGAAATTACATAATAAAACTCAATTTTATTTGTATTCGTCATATTCACATTAATTTATGGCATATTATATGTAAATTTTTTTAATATTTTTCTTCTCCATCACCAAATTTTAGGTTTCTTCATCACTAAGCAACAAAGTGAAAAAACTATAAATGAATGATTCATATTATATATAAATGGGTAACAAGTGAAATTACATAATCAAGATCAATATTATTGGTATTTGGCATATTCACATTGTAATATGGTATATTATATGTAAATAAATTCAATAATTTTCTTCTCCATCACCAAATTTTAGGTTTCTTCATCACTAAGTAACAAAGTTAAACGACTATAAATTAATGATTTTTATTATATATAAATGGTTAACAACTGAAATTACATAATAAATCTCAATATTATTTGTATTCCTTATATTAACATTATATTATGGTATATTATATGTTAAAAAGAATTTAATATTTTTTTTCTCCATCACCAAATTTTAGGTTTCTTCTTTACTAAGCAACAAAGTTAAAAAAATTATAAATGAATGATTCATATTATATATAAATAGGTAACAAGTTAATTTTCAATAATCAACATCAACATTAATCTTATTCGGCATATTCACATTGTATTATGGTATACTATATATAAATAAATTCTATAATTTTCTTCTCCATCACCAACTTTTAGGTTTCTTCATCACTAAGTAACAGATTTAAAGGATGATAAATTAATGATTCATATTATATATAGACGGTTAATAAGTGAAATTACGTAATAAAGCTCAATTATAATTGTATTTATCATATTCACAATGTATTATGGTATATTATTTCTAAAAAATATTAATATTTCCTTCTCCATCACCAAATTTTAGGTTTCTTCATCACTAAGTAACAAAGTTAAACGACTATAAATGAATGATTTTTATTATATATAAATGGTTAACAACTGAAATTACATAATAAAGCTCAATATTATTTGTATTCCTTATATTAACATTATATTATGGTATATTATATGTTAAAAAGAATTTAATATTTTTTTCTCCATCACCAGATTTTAGGTTTCTTCTTTACTAAGCAACAAAGTTAAAAAAATTATAAATGAATGATTCATATTATATATAAATAGGTAACAAGTTAATTTAAATAATCAACATCAACATTATTCTTATTCGGCATATTCACATTGTATTATGGTATACTATATATAAATAAATTCTATAATTTTCTTCTCCATCACCAAATTTTAGGTTTCTTCATCACTAAGTAACAGATTTAAAGGATTATAAATTAATTATTCATATTATATATAGACGTTTAATAAGTGAAATTACGTAATAAAGCTCAATTATAATTGTATTTATCATATTCACAATTTATTATGGTATATTATATGTAAAAAATATTAACATTTTCTTCTCCATCACAAAATTTTAGGTTTCTTCATCACTAAGCAACAAAGTGAAAAAAATATAAATGAATGATTCATATTATATATAAATGGGTAACAACTTAAATTACATAATCAAGATCAATATTATTCGTATTCGGCATATTCACATTGTATTATGGTATAAAATATGTAAATAAATTCAATAATTTTCTTCTCCAACACCAAATTTTAGGTTTCCTCATCCTTAGGTAGCAAAGTTAAAGTATTATAAATTAATGATTCATATTATATATAAATGGTTAATAAGTGAAATTACATAATAAAACTCAATTTTATTTGTATTCGTCATATTCACATTAATTTATGGCATATTATATGTAAATTTTTTTTAATATTTTTCTTCTCCATCACCAAATTTTAGGTTTCTTCACCACTAAGCAACAAAGTGAAAAAACTATAAATGAATGATTCATATTATATATAAATGGGTAACAAGTGAAATTACATAATCAAGATCAATATTATTGGTATTTGGCATATTCACATTGTAATATGGTATATTATATGTAAATAAATTCAATAATTTTCTTCTCCATCACCAAATTTTAGGTTTCTTCATCACTAAGTAACAAAGTTAAACGACTATAAATTAATGATTCATGTTATATATAAATGGTTAACAACTGAAGTTACATAATAAAGCTCAATATTATTTATATTCCTTATATTCACATTATATTATGGTATATTATAATTTAAAAAGAATTTAATATTTTTTTCTTCCATCACCAAATTTTAGGTTTCTTCTTTACTAAGCAACAAAGTTAAAAAAATTATTAAGGAATGATTCATATTATATATAAATAGGTAACAAGTGAATTTAAATAATCAACATTACCATTATATCTATTCGGCATATTCACATTGTATTATGGTATACTATATATAAATAAATTCTATAATTTTCTTCTCCATCACCAAATTTTAGGTTTCTTCATCACTAAGTAACAAATTTAAAGGATTATAAATTAATGATTCATATTATATATAGACGGTTAATAAGTGAAATTACCTTATAAAGCTCAATTATAATTGTATTTATCATATTCACAATGTATTATGGTATATTATATGTAAAAAATATTAATATTTTCTTCTCCATCACCAAATTTTAGGTTTCTTCATCACTAAGCAACAAAGTGAAAAAAATATAAATGAATGATTCATATTATATATAAATGGGTAACAACTTAAATTTAATAATCAAGATCAATATTATTCATATTCGGCATATTCACATTGTATTACGGTATAAAATATGTAAATAAATTCAATAATTTTCTTCTCCAACACCAAATTTTAGGTTTCCTCATCCTTAAGTAGCAAAGTTAAAGTACTATAAATTAATGATTCATATTATATATAAATGGTTAATAAGTGAAATTACATAATAAAACTCAATTTTATTTGTATTCGTCATATTCACATTAATTTATGGCATATTATATGTAAATTTTTTTAATATTTTTCTTCTCCATCACCAAATTTTAGGTTTCTTCATCACTAAGCAACAAAGTGAAAAAACTATAAATGAATGATTCATATTATATATAAATGGGTAACAACTGAAATTACATAATCAAGATCAATATTATTGGTATTTGGCATATTCACAATGTAATATGGTATATTATATGTAAATAAATTCAATAATTTTCTTCTCCATCACCAAATTTTAGGTTTCTTCATCACTAAGTAACAAAGTTAAACGACTATAAATTAATGATTCATATTATATATAAATGGTTAACAACTGAAATTACATAATAAAGCTCAATATTATTTGTATTCCTTATATTAACATTATATTATGGTATATTATATGTTAAAAAGAATTTAATATTTTTTTTCTCCATCACCAAATTTTAGGTTTCTTCTTTACTAAGCAACAAAGTTAAAAAAATTATAAATGAATGATTCATATTATATATAAATAGGTAACAAGTTAATTTAAATAATCAACATCAACATTATTCTTATTCGGCATATTCACATTGTATTATGGTATACTATATATAAATAAATTCTATAATTTTCTTCTCCATCACCAAATTTTAGGTTTCTTCATCACTAAGTAACAGATTTAAAGGATTATAAATTAATGATTCATATTATATATAGACAGTTAATAAGTGAAATTACGTAATAAAGCTCAATTATAATTGTATTTATCATATTCACAATGTATTATGGTATATTATATGTAAAAAATATTAATATTTTCTTCTCCATCACCAAATTTTAGGTTTCTTCATCACTAAGCAACAAAGTGAAAAAAATATAAATGAATGATTCATATTATATATAAATGGGTAACAACTTAAATTTCATAATCAAGATCAATATTATTCGTATACGGCATATTCACATTGTATTATGGTATAAAATATGTAAATAAATTCAATAATTTTCTTCTCCAACACCAAATTTTAGGTTTCCTCATCCTTAAGTAGCAAAGTTAAAGTACTATAAATTAATGATTCATATTATATATAAATGGTTAATAAGTGAAATTACATAATAAAACTCAATTTTATTTGTATTCGTCATATTCACATTAATTTATGGCATATTATATGTAAATTTTTTTTAATATTTTTCTTCTCCATCACCAAATTTTAGGTTTCTTCATCACTAAGCAACAAAGTGAAAAAACTATAAATGAATGATTCATATTATATATAAATGGGTAACAAGTGAAATTACATAATCAAGATCAATATTATTGGTATTTGGCATATTCACATTGTAATATGGTATATTATATGTAAATAAATTCAATAATTTTCTTCTCCATCACCAAATTTTAGGTTTCTTCATCACTAAGTAACAAAGTTAAACGACTATAAATTAATGATTCATATTATATATAAATGGTTAACAACTGAAATTACATAATAAAGCTCAATATTATTTGTATTCCTTATATTAACATTATATTATGGTATATTATATGTTAAAAAGAATTTAATATTTTTTTTCTCCATCACCAAATTTTAGGTTTCTTCTTTACTAAGCAACAAAGTTAAAAAAATTATAAATGAATGATTCATATTATATATAAATGGGTAACAACTTAAATTTCATAATCAAGATCATATTATTCGTATTCGGCATATTCACATTGTATTATGGTATAAATATGTAAATAAATTCAATAATTTTCTTCTCCAACACCAAATTTTAGGTTTCCTCATCCTTAAGTAGCAAAGTTAAAGTACTATAAATTAATGATTCATATTATATATAAATGGTTAATAAGTGAAATTACATAATAAAACTCAATTTTATTTGTATTCGTCATATTCACATTAATTTATGGCATATTATATGTAAATTTTTTTTAATATTTTTCTTCTCCATCACCAAATTTTAGGTTTCTTCATCACTAAGCAACAAAGTGAAAAAACTATAAATGAATGATTCATATTATATATAAATGGGTAACAACTGAAATTACATAATCAAGATCAATATTATTGGTATTTGGCATATTCACATTGTAATATGGTATATTATATGTAAATAAATTCAATAATTTTCTTCTCCATCACCAAATTTTAGGTTTCTTCATCACTAAGTAACAAAGTTAAACGACTATAAATTAATGATTCATATTATATATAAATGGTTAACAACTGAAATTACATAATAAAGCTCAATATTATTTGTATTCCTTATATTAACATTATATTATGGTATATTATATGTTAAAAAGAATTTAATATTTTTTTTCTCCATCACCAAATTTTAGGTTTCTTCTTTACTAAGCAACAAAGTTAAAAAAATTATAAATGAATGATTCATATTATATATAAATAGGTAACAAGTTAATTTAAATAATCAACTTCAACATTATTCTTATTCGGCATATTCACATTGTATTATGGTATACTATATATAAATAAATTCTATAATTTTCTTCTCCATCACCAAATTTTAGGTTTCTTCATCACTAAGTAACAGATTTAAAGGATTATAAATTAATGATTCATATTATATATAGACAGTTAATAAGTGAAATTACGTAATAAAGCTCAATTATAATTGTATTTATCATATTCACAATGTATTATGGTATATTATATGTAAAAAATATTAATATTTTCTTCTCCATCACCAAATTTTAGGTTTCTTCATCACTAAGCAACAAAGTGAAAAAAATATAAATGAATGATTCATATTATATATAAATGGGTAACAACTTAAATTTAATAATCAAGATCAATATTATTCATATTCGGCATATTCACATTGTATTATGGTATAAAATATGTAAATAAATTCAATAATTTTCTTCTCCAACACCAAATTTTAGGTTTCCTCATCCTTAAGTAGCAAAGTTAAAGTACTATAAATTAATGATTCATATTATATATAAATGGTTAATAAGTGAAATTACATAATAAAACTCAATTTTATTTGTATTCGTCATATTCACATTAATTTATGGCATATTATATGTAAAATTTTTTTAATATTTTTCTTCTCCATCACCAAATTTTAGGTTTCTTCATCACTAAGCAACAAAGTGAAAAAACTATAAATGAATGATTCATATTATATATAAATGGGTAACAAGTGAAATTACATAATCAAGATCAATATTATTGGTATTTGGCATATTCACATTGTAATATGGTATATTATATGTAAATAAATTCAATAATTTTCTTCTCCATCACCAAATTTTAGGTTTCTTCATCACTAAGTAACAAAGTTAAACGACTATAAATTAATGATTCATATTATATATAAATGGTTAACAACTGAAATTACATAATAAAGCTCAATATTATTTGTATTCCTTATATTAACATTATATTATGGTATATTATATGTTAAAAAGAATTTAATATTTTTTTTCTCCATCACCAAATTTTAGGTTTCTTCTTTACTAAGCAACAAAGTTAAAAAATTATAAATGAATGATTCATATTATATATAAATAGGTAACAAGTTAATTTAAATAATCAACTTCAACATTCTTATTCGGCATATTCACATTGTATTATGGTATACTATATATAAATAAATTCTATAATTTTCTTCTCCATCACCAAATTTTAGGTTTCTTCATCACTAAGTAACAGATTTAAAGGATTATAAATTAATGATTCATATTATATATAGACAGTTAATAAGTGAAATTACGTAATAAAGCTCAATTATAATTGTATTTATCATATTCACAATGTATTATGGTATATTATATGTAAAAAATATTAATATTTTCTTCTCCATCACCAAATTTTAGGTTTCTTCATCACTAAGCAACAAAGTGAAAAAATATAAATGAATGATTCATATTATATATAAATGGGTAACAACTTAAATTTCATAATCAAGATCAATATTATTCGTATTGGCATATTCACATTGTATTATGGTATAAAATATGTAAATAAATTCAATAATTTTCTTCTCCAACACCAAATTTTAGGTTTCCTCATCCTTAAGTAGCAAAGTTAAAGTACTATAAATTAATGATTCATATTATATATAAATGGTTAATAAGTGAAATTACATAATAAAACTCAATTTTATTTGTATTCGTCATATTCACATTAATTTATGGCATATTATATGTAAATTTTTTTTAATATTTTTCTTCTCCATCACCAAATTTTAGGTTTCTTCATCACTAAGCAACAAAGTGAAAAAACTATAAATGAATGATTCATATTATATATAAATGGGTAACAAGTGAAATTACATAATCAAGATCAATATTATTGGTATTTGGCATATTCACATTGTAATATGGTATATTATATGTAAATAAATTCAATAATTTTCTTCTCCATCACCAAATTTTAGGTTTCTTCATCACTAAGTAACAAAGTTAAACGACTATAAATTAATGATTCATATTATATATAAATGGTTAACAACTGAAATTACATAATAAAGCTCAATATTATTTGTATTCCTTATATTAACATTATATTATGGTATATTATATGTTAAAAAGAATTTAATATTTTTTTTCTCCATCACCAAATTTTAGGTTTCTTCTTTACTAAGCAACAAAGTTAAAAAAATTATAAATGAATGATTCATATTATATATAAATAGGTAACACGTTAATTTAAATAATCAACTTCAACATTATTCTTATTCGGCATATTCACATTGTATTATGGTATACTATATATAAATAAATTCTATAATTTTCTTCTCCATCACCAAATTTAGGTTTCTTCATCACTAAGTAACAATTTAAAGGATTATAAATTAATGATTCATATTATATATAGCGCCCCCCCCCCCCCCCCCCCCCCGCTCGATCGCCTTCTGTCTCTGCCGGGGGACAGTTAATAAGTGAAATTACGTAATAAAGCTCAATTATAATTGTATTTATCATATTCACAATGTATTATGGTATATTATATGTAAAAAATATTAATATTTTCTTCTCCATCACCAAATTTTAGGTTTCTTCATCACTAAGCAACAAAGTGAAAAAAATATAAATGAATGATTCATATTATATATAAATGGGTAACAACTTAAATTTAATAATCAAGATCAATATTATTCATATTCGGCATATTCACATTGTATTATGGTATAAAATATGTAAATAAATTCAATAATTTTCTTCTCCAACACCAAATTTTAGGTTTCCTCATCCTTAAGTAGCAAAGTTAAAGTACTATAAATTAATGATTCATATTATATATAAATGGTTAATAAGTGAAATTACATAATAAAACTCAATTTTTTGTATTCGTCATATTCACATTAATTTATGGCATATTATATGTAAATTTTTTTAATATTTTTCTTCTCCATCACCAAATTTTAGGTTTCTTCATCACTAAGCAACAAAGTGAAAAAAATATAAATGAATGATTCATATTATATATAAATGGGTAACAACTTAAATTTCATAATCAAGATCAATATTATTCGTATTCGGCATATTCACATTGTATTATGGTATAAAATATGTAAATAAATTCAATAATTTTCTTCTCCAACACCAAATTTTAGGTTTCCTCATCCTTAAGTAGCAAAGTTAAAGTACTATAAATTAATGATTCATATTATATATAAATGGTTAATAAGTGAAATTACATAATAAAACTCAATTTTATTTGTATTCGTCATATTCACATTAATTTATGGCATATTATATGTAAATTTTTTTAATATTTTTCTTCTCCATCACCAAATTTTAGGTTTCTTCATCACTAAGCAACAAAGTGAAAAAACTATAAATGAATGATTCATATTATATATAAATGGGTAACAACTGAAATTACATAATCAAGATCAATATTATTGGTATTTGGCATATTCACAATGTAATATGGTATATTATATGTAAATAAATTCAATAATTTTCTTCTCCATCACCAAATTTTAGGTTTCTTCATCACTAAGTAACAAAGTTAAACGACTATAAATTAATGATTCATATTATATATAAATGGTTAACAACTGAAATTACATAATAAAGCTCAATATTATTTGTATTCCTTATATTAACATTATATTATGGTATATTATATGTTAAAAAGAATTTAATATTTTTTTCTCCATCACCAAATTTTAGGTTTCTTCTTTACTAAGCAACAAAGTTAAAAAAATTATAAATGAATGATTCATATTATATATAAATAGGTAACAAGTTAATTTAAATAATCAACTTCAACATTATTCTTATTCGGCATATTCACATTGTATTATGGTATACTATATATAAATAAATTCTATAATTTTCTTCTCCATCACCAAATTTTAGGTTTCTTCATCACTAAGTAACAGATTTAAAGGATTATAAATTAATGATTCATATTATATATAGACAGTTAATAAGTGAAATTACGTAATAAAGCTCAATTATAATTGTATTTATCATATTCACAATGTATTATGGTATATTATATGTAAAAAATATTAATATTTTCTTCTCCATCACCAAATTTTAGGTTTCTTCATCACTAAGCAACAAAGTGAAAAAAATATAAATGAATGATTCATATTATATATAAATGGGTAACAACTTAAATTTAATAATCAAGATCAATATTATTCGTATTCGGCATATTCACATTGTATTATGGTATAAAATATGTAAATAAATTCAATAATTTTCTTCTCCAACACCAAATTTTAGGTTTCCTCATCCTTAAGTAGCAAAGTTAAAGTACTATAAATTAATGATTCATATTATATATAAATGGTTAATAAGTGAAATTACATAATAAAACTCAATTTTATTTGTATTCGTCATATTCACATTAATTTATGGCATATTATATGTAAATTTTTTTTAATATTTTTCTTCTCCATCACCAAATTTTAGGTTTCTTCATCACTAAGCAACAAAGTGAAAAAACTATAAATGAATGATTCATATTATATATAAATGGGTAACAAGTGAAATTACATAATCAAGATCAATATTATTGTATTTGGCATATTCACATTGTAATATGGTATATTATATGTAAATAAATTCAATAATTTTCTTCTCCATCACCAAATTTTAGGTTTCTTCATCACTAAGTAACAAAGTTAAACGACTATAAATTAATGATTTTTATTATATATAAATGGTTAACAACTGAAATTACATAATAAAGCTCAATATTATTTGTATTCCTTATATTAACATTATATTATGGTATATTATATGTTAAAAAGAATTTAATATTTTTTTTCTCCATCACCAAATTTTAGGTTTCTTCTTTACTAAGCAACAAAGTTAAAAAAATTATAAATGAATGATTCATATTATATATAAATAGGTAACAAGTTAATTTAAATAATCAACTTCAACATTATTCTTATTCGGCATATTCACATTGTATTATGGTATACTATATATAAATAAATTCTATAATTTTCTTCTCCATCACCAAATTTTAGGTTTCTTCATCACTAAGTAACAGATTTAAAGGATTATAAATTAATGATTCATATTATATATAGACAGTTAATAAGTGAAATTACGTAATAAAGCTCAATTATAATTGTATTTATCATATTCACAATGTATTATGGTATATTATATGTAAAAATATTAATATTTTCTTCTCCATCACCAAATTTTAGGTTTCTTCATCACTAAGCAACAAAGTGAAAAAATATAAATGAATGATTCATATTATATATAAATGGGTAACAACTTAAATTTCATAATCAAGATCAATATTATTCGTATTCGGCATATTCACATTGTATTATGGTATAAATATGTAAATAAATTCAATAATTTTCTTCTCCAACACCAAATTTTAGGTTTCCTCATCCTTAAGTAGCAAAGTTAAAGTACTATAAATTAATGATTCATATTATATATAAATGGTAATAAGTTAAATTACATAATAAAATCAATTTTATTTGTATTCGTCATATTCACATTAATTTATGGCATATTATATAAAATAAATTCTATAATTTTCTTCTCCATCACCAAATTTTAGGTTTCTTCATCACTAAGTAACAAATTTAAAAGACTATAAATGAATGATTCATATTATATATAAACGGGTAACAAGTGAAATTACATAATAAAGCTCAATATAATTGTATTTATCATATTCACAATTTATTATGGTATATTATATGTAAAAAATTAACATTTTCTTCTCCATCACAAAATTTTAGGTTTCTTCATCACTAAGCAACAAAGTTAAAAAAATATAAATGAATGATTCATATTATATATAAATGGGTAACAACTTAAATTACATAATCAAGATCAATATTATTCGTATTCGGCATATTCACATTGTATTATGGTATATTATATGTAAATAAATTCAATAATTTTCTTCTCCATCACCAAATTTTAGGTTTCTTCATCCTTAGGTAGCAAAGTTAAAGTATTATAAATTAATGATTCATATTATATATAAATGGTTAATAAGTGAAATTACATAATAAAACTCAATTTTATTTGTATTCGTCATATTCACATTATTTATGGTATATTATATGTAAATTTTTTTAATATTTTCTTCTCCATCACCAAATTTTAGGTTTCTTCATCACTAAGCAACAAAGTGAAAAATATAAATGAATGATTCATATTATATATAAATGGGTAACAAGTGAAATTACATAATCAAGATCAATATTATTGGTATTTGGCATATTCACATTGTAATATGGTATATTATATGTAAATAAATTCAATATTTTCTTCTCCATCACCAAATTTTAGGTTTCTTCATCACTAAGTAACAAAGTTAAACGACTATAAATTAATGATTCATGTTATATATAAATGGTTAACAACTGAAGTTACATAATAAAGCTCAATATTATTTATATTCCTTATATTCACATTATATTATGGTATATTATAATTTAAAAAGAATTTAATATTTTTTTCTTCCATCACAAATTTTAGGTTTCTTCTTTACTAAGCAACAAAGTTAAAAAAATTATTAAGGAATGATTCATATTATATATAAATAGGTAACAAGTGAATTTAAATAATCAACATTACCATTATATCTATTCGGCATATTCACATTGTATTATGGTATACTATATATAAATAAATTCTATAATTTTATTCTCCATCACCAAATTTTAGGTTTCTTCATCACTAAGTAACAAATTTAAAGGATTATAAATTAATGATTCATATTATATATAGACGGTTAATAAGTGAAATTACCTTATAAAGCTCAATTATAATTGTATTTATCATATTCACAATGTATTATGGTATATTATATGTAAAAAATATTAATATTTTCTTCTCCATCACCAAATTTTAGGTTTCTTCATCACTAAGCAACAAAGTGAAAAAAATATAAATGAATGATTCATATTATATATAAATGGGTAACAACTTAAATTTAATAATCAAGATCAATATTATTCATATTCGGCATATTCACATTGTATTACGGTATAAAATATGTAAATAAATTCAATAATTTTCTTCTCCAACACCAAATTTTAGGTTTCCTCATCCTTAAGTAGCAAAGTTAAAGTACTATAAATTAATGATTCATATTATATATAAATGGTTAATAAGTGAAATTACATAATAAAACTCAATTTTATTTGTATTCGTCATATTCACATTAATTTATGGCATATTATATGTAAATTTTTTTTAATATTTTTCTTCTCCATCACCAAATTTTAGGTTTCTTCATCACTAAGCAACAAAGTGAAAAAACTATAAATGAATGATTCATATTATATATAAATGGGTAACAAGTGAAATTACATAATCAAGATCAATATTATTGGTATTTGGCATATTCACATTGTAATATGGTATATTATATGTAAATAAATTCAATAATTTCTTCTCCATCACCAAATTTTAGGTTTCTTCATCACTAAGTAACAAAGTTAAACGACTATAAATTAATGATTCATATTATATATAAATGGTTAACAACTGAAATTACATAATAAAGCTCAATATTATTTGTATTCCTTATATTCACATTATATTATGGTATATTATATTTAAAAAGAATTTAATATTTTTTTTCTCCATCACCAAATTTTAGGTTTCTTCTTTACTAAGCAACAAAGTTAAAAAAATTATAAATGAATGATTCATATTATATATAAATAGGTAACAAGTTAATTTAAATAATCAACATTAACATTATCTATTCGGCATATTCACATTGTATTATGGTATACTATATATAAATAAATTCTATAATTTTCTTCTCCATCACCAAATTTTAGGTTTCTTCATCACTAAGTAACAATTTAAAGGATTATAAATTAATGATTCATATTATATATAGACGGTTAATAAGTGAAATTACGTAATAAAGCTCAATTATAATTGTATTTATCATATTCACAATGTATTATGGTATATTATATGTAAAAAATATTAATATTTTCTTCTCCATCACCAAATTTAGGTTTCTTCATCACTAAGCAACAAAGTGAAAAAAATATAAATGAATGATTCATATTATATATAAATGGGTAACAACTTAAATTTAATAATCAAGATCAATATTATTCGTATTCGGCATATTCACATTGTATTATGGTATAAAATATGTAAATAAATTCAATAATTTTCTTCTCCAACACCAAATTTTAGGTTTCCTCATCCTTAAGTAGCAAAGTTAAAGTACTATAAATTAATGATTCATATTATATATAAATGGTTAATAAGTGAAATTACATAATAAAACTCAATTTTATTTGTATTCGTCATATTCACATTAATTTATGGCATATTATATGTAAATTTTTTTAATATTTTTCTTCTCCATCACCAAATTTTAGGTTTCTTCATCACTAAGCAACAAAGTGAAAAAACTATAAATGAATGATTCATATTATATATAAATGGGTAACAAGTGAAATTACATAATCAAGATCAATATTATTGGTATTTGGCATATTCACATTGTAATATGGTATATTATATGTAAATAAATTCAATAATTTTCTTCTCCATCACCAAATTTTAGGTTTCTTCATCACTAAGTAACAAAGTTAAACGACTATAAATTAATGATTTTTATTATATATAAATGGTTAACAACTGAAATTACATAATAAATCTCAATATTATTTGTATTCCTTATATTAACATTATATTATGGTATATTATATGTTAAAAAGAATTTAATATTTTTTTCTCCATCACCAAATTTTAGGTTTCTTCTTTACTAAGCAACAAAGTTAAAAAAATTATAAATGAATGATTCATATTATATATAAATAGGTAACAAGTTAATTTTCAATAATCAACATCAACATTAATCTTATTCGGCATATTCACATTGTATTATGGTATACTATATATAAATAAATTCTATAATTTTCTTCTCCATCACCAAATTTTAGGTTTCTTCATCACTAAGTAACAGATTTAAAGGATATAAATTAATGATTCATATTATATATAGACGGTTAATAAGTGAAATTACGTAATAAAGCTCAATTATAATTGTATTTATCATATTCACAATGTATTATGGTATATTATTTCTAAAAAATATTAATATTTCCTTCTCCATCACCAAATTTTAGGTTTCTTCATCACTAAGTAACAAAGTTAAACGACTATAAATGAATGATTTTTATTATATATAAATGGTTAACAACTGAAATTACATAATAAAGCTCAATATTTGTATTCCTTATATTAACATTATATTATGGTATATTATATGTTAAAAAGAATTTAATATTTTTTTTCTCCATCACCAGATTTTAGGTTTCTTCTTTACTAAGCAACAAAGTTAAAAAAATTATAAATGAATGATTCATATTATATATAAATAGGTAACAAGTTAATTTAAATAATCAACATCAACATTATCTTATTCGGCATATTCACATTGTATTATGGTATACTATATATAAATAAATTCTATAATTTTCTTCTCCATCACCAAATTTTAGGTTTCTTCATCACTAAGTAACAGATTTAAAGGATTATAAATTAATGATCATATTATATATAGACGGTTAATAAGTGAAATTACTAATAAAGCTCAATTATAATTGTATTTATCATATTCACAATGTATTATGGTATATTATATGTAAAAAATATTAATATTTTCTTCTCCATCACCAAATTTTAGGTTTCTTCATCACTAAGCAACAAAGTGAAAAAAATATAAATGAATGATTCATATTATATATAAATGGGTAACAACTTAAATTACATAATCAAGATCAATATTATTCGTATTCGGCATATTCACATTGTATTATGGTATAAAATATGTAAATAAATTCAATAATTTTCTTCTCCAACACCAAATTTTAGGTTTCCTCATCCTTAAGTAGCAAAGTTAAAGTATATAAATTAATGATTCATATTATATATAAATGGTTAATAAGTGAAATTACATAATAAAACTCAATTTTATTTGTATTCGTCATATTCACATTAATTTATGGCATATTATATGTAAATTTTTTTAATATTTTTCTTCTCCATCACCAAATTTTAGGTTTCTTCATCACTAAGCAACAAAGTGAAAAAACTATAAATGAATGATTCATATTATATATAAATGGGTAACAAGTGAAATTACATAATCAAGATCAATATTATTGGTATTTGGCATATTCACATTGTAATATGGTATATTATATGTAAATAAATTCAATAATTTTCTTCTCCATCACCAAATTTTAGGTTTCTTCATCACTAAGTAACAAAGTTAAACGACTATAAATTAATGATTCATATTATATATAAATGGTTAACAACTGAAATTACATAATAAAGCTCAATATTATTTGTATTCCTTATATTCACATTATATTATGGTATATTATATGTTAAAAAGAATTTAATATTTTTTTTCTCCATCACCAAATTTTAGGTTTCTTCTTTACTAAGCAACAAAGTTAAAAAAATTTAAATGAATGATTCATATTATATATAAATAGGTAACAAGTTAATTTAAATAATCAACTTAACATTATTCTTATTCGGCATATTCACATTGTATTATGGTATACTATATATAAATAAATTCTATAATTTTCTTCTCCATCACCAAATTTTAGGTTTCTTCATCACTAAGTAACAGATTTAAAGGATTATAAATTAATGATTCATATTATATATAGACGGTTAATAAGTGAAATTACCTAATAAAGCTCAATTATAATTGTATTTATCATATTCACAATGTATTATGGTATATTATATGTAAAAATATTAATATTTTCTTCTCCATCACCAAATTTTAGGTTTCTTCATCACTAAGCAACAAAGTGAAAAAAATATAAATGAATGATTCATATTATATATAAATGGGTAACAACTTAAATTTCATAATCAAGATCAATATTATTCATATTCGGCATATTCACATTGTATTACGGTATAAAATATGTAAATAAATTCAATAATTTTCTTCTCCAACACCAAATTTTAGGTTTCCTCATCCTTAAGTAGCAAAGTTAAAGTACTATAAATTAATGATTCATATTATATATAAATGGTTAATAAGTGAAATTACATAATAAAACTCAATTTTATTTGTATTCGTCATATTCACATTAATTTATGGCATATTATATGTAAATTTTTTTTAATATTTTTCTTCTCCATCACCAAATTTTAGGTTTCTTCATCACTAAGCAACAAAGTGAAAAAACTATAAATGAATGATTCATATTATATATAAATGGGTAACAAGTGAAATTACATAATCAAGATCAATATTATTGGTATTTGGCATATTCACAATGTAATATGGTATATTATATGTAAATAAATTCAATAATTTTCTTCTCCATCACCAAATTTTAGGTTTCTTCATCACTAAGTAACAAAGTTAAACGACTATAAATTAATGATTCATATATATATAATGGTTAACAACTGAAATTACATAATAAAGCTCAATATTATTTGTATTCCTTATATTAACATTATATTATGGTATATTATATTTAAAAAGAATTTAATATTTTTTTTCTCCATCACCAAATTTTAGGTTTCTTCTTTACTAAGCAACAAAGTTAAAAAAATTATAAATGAATGATTCATATTATATATAAATAGGTAACAAGTTAATTTAAATAATCAACTTCAACATTATTCTTATTCGGCATATTCACATTGTATTATGGTATACTATATATAAATAAATTCTATAATTTTCTTCTCCATCACCAAATTTTAGGTTTCTTCATCACTAAGTAACAGATTTAAAGGATTATAAATTAATGATTCATATTATATATAGACAGTTAATAAGTGAAATTACGTAATAAAGCTCAATTATAATTGTATTTATCATATTCACAATGTATTATGGTATATTATATGTAAAAAATATTAATATTTTCTTCTCCATCACCAAATTTTAGGTTTCTTCATCACTAAGCAACAAAGTGAAAAAAATATAAATGAATGATTCATATTATATATAAATGGGTAACAACTTAAATTTCATAATCAAGATCAATATTATTCGTATACGGCATATTCACATTGTATTATGGTATAAAATATGTAAATAAATTCAATAATTTTCTTCTCCAACACCAAATTTTAGGTTTCCTCATCCTTAAGTAGCAAAGTTAAAGTACTATAAATTAATGATTCATATTATATATAAATGGTTAATAAGTGAAATTACATAATAAAACTCAATTTTATTTGTATTCGTCATATTCACATTAATTTATGGCATATTATATGTAAATTTTTTTAATATTTTTCTTCTCCATCACCAAATTTTAGGTTTCTTCATCACTAAGCAACAAAGTGAAAAAACTATAAATGAATGATTCATATTATATATAAATGGGTAACAAGTGAAATTACATAATCAAGATCAATATTATTGGTATTTGGCATATTCACATTGTAATATGGTATATTATATGTAAATAAATTCAATAATTTTCTTCTCCATCACCAAATTTTAGGTTTCTTCATCACTAAGTAACAAAGTTAAACGACTATAAATTAATGATTTTTATTATATATAAATGGTTAACAACTGAAATTACATAATAAATCTCAATATTATTTGTATTCCTTATATTAACATTATATTATGGTATATTATATGTTAAAAAGAATTTAATATTTTTTTTCTCCATCACCAAATTTTAGGTTTCTTCTTTACTAAGCAACAAAGTTAAAAAAATTATAAATGAATGATTCATATTATATATAAATAGGTAACAAGTTAATTTTCAATAATCAACATCAACATTAATCTTATTCGGCATATTCACATTGTATTATGGTATACTATATATAAATAAATTCTATAATTTTCTTCTCCATCACCAACTTTTAGGTTTCTTCATCACTAAGTAACAGATTTAAAGGATATAAATTAATGATTCATATTATATATAGACGGTTAATAAGTGAAATTACGTAATAAAGCTCAATTATAATTGTATTTATCATATTCACAATGTATTATGGTATATTATTTCTAAAAAATATTAATATTTCCTTCTCCATCACCAATTTTAGGTTTCTTCATCACTAAGTAACAAAGTTAAACGACTATAAATGAATGATTTTATTATATATAAATGGTAACAACTGAAATTACATAATAAAGCTCAATATTATTTGTATTCCTTATATTAACATTATATTATGGTATATTATATGTTAAAAAGAATTAATATTTTTTTCTCCATCACCAGATTTTAGGTTTCTTCTTTACTAAGCAACAAAGTTAAAAAAATTATAAATGAATGATTCATATTATATATAAATAGGTAACAAGTTAATTTAAATAATCAACATCAACATTATTCTTATTCGGCATATTCACATTGTATTATGGTATACTATATATAAATAAATTCTATATTTTCTTCTCCATCACCAAATTTTAGGTTTCTTCATCACTAAGTAACAGATTTAAAGGATTATAAATTAATTATTCATATTATATATAGACGTTTAATAAGTGAAATTACGTAATAAAGCTCAATTATAATTGTATTTATCATATTCACAATTTATTATGGTATATTATATGTAAAAAATATTAACATTTTCTTCTCCATCACCAAATTTTAGGTTTCTTCATCACTAAGCAACAAAGTGAAAAAAATATAAATGAATGATTCATATTATATATAAATGGGTAACAACTTAAATTACATAATCAAGATCAATATTATTCGTATTCGGCATATTCACATTGTATTATGGTATAAAATATGTAAATAAATTCAATAATTTTCTTCTCCAACACCAAATTTTAGGTTTCCTCATCCTTAGGTAGCAAAGTTAAAGTACTATAAATTAATGATTCATATTATATATAAATGGTTAATAAGTGAAATTACATAATAAAACTCAATTTTATTTGTATTCGTCATATTCACATTAATTTATGGCATATTATATGTAAAATTTTTTAATATTTTTCTTCTCCATCACCAAATTTTAGGTTTCTTCACCACTAAGCAACAAAGTGAAAAAACTATAAATGAATGATTCATATTATATATAAATGGGTAACAAGTGAAATTACATAATCAAGATCAATATTATTGGTATTTGGCATATTCACATTGTAATATGGTATATTATATGTAAATAAATTCAATAATTTTCTTCTCCATCACCAAATTTTAGGTTTCTTCATCACTAAGTAACAAAGTTAAACGACTATAAATTAATGATTCATGTTATATATAAATGGTTAACAACTGAAATTACATAATAAAGCTCAATATTATTTATATTCCTTATATTCACATTATATTATGGTATATTATATTTAAAAAGAATTTAATATTTTTTTTCTTCCATCACCAAATTTTAGGTTTCTTCTTTACTAAGCAACAAAGTTAAAAAATTATTAAGAATGATTCATATTATATATAAATAGGTAACAAGTGAATTTAAATAATCAACATTACCATTATATCTATTCGGCATATTCACATTGTATTATGGTATACTATATATAAATAAATTCTATAATTTTCTCTCCATCACCAAATTTTAGGTTTCTTCATCACTAAGTAACAAATTTAAAGGATTATAAATTAATGATTCATATTATATATAGACGGTTAATAAGTGAAATTACCTTATAAAGCTCAATTATAATTGTATTTATCATATTCACAATGTATTATGGTATATTATATGTAAAAAATATTAATATTTTCTTCTCCATCACCAAATTTTAGGTTTCTTCATCACTAAGCAACAAAGTGAAAAAAATATAAATGAATGATTCATATTATATATAAATGGGTAACAACTTAAATTCATAATCAAGATCAATATTATTCATATTCGGCATATTCACATTGTATTACGGTATAAAATATGTAAATAAATTCAATAATTTTCTTCTCCAACACCAAATTTTAGGTTTCCTCATCCTTAAGTAGCAAAGTTAAAGTACTATAAATTAATGATTCATATATATATAAATGGTTAATAAGTGAAATTACATAATAAAACTCAATTTTATTTGTATTCGTCATATTCACATTAATTTATGGCATATTATATGTAAATTTTTTTAATATTTTTCTTCTCCATCACCAAATTTTAGGTTTCTTCATCACTAAGCAACAAAGTGAAAAAACTATAAATGAATGATTCATATTATATATAAATGGGTAACAAGTGAAATTACATAATCAAGATCAATATTATTGGTATTTGGCATATTCACAATGTAATATGGTATATTATATGTAAATAAATTCAATAATTTTCTTCTCCATCACCAAATTTTAGGTTTCTTCATCACTAAGTAACAAAGTTAAACGACTATAAATTAATGATTCATATTATATATAAATGGTTAACAACTGAAATTACATAATAAAGCTCAATATTATTTGTATTCCTTATATTAACATTATATTATGGTATATTATATGTTAAAAAGAATTTAATATTTTTTTTCTCCATCACCAAATTTTAGGTTTCTTCTTTACTAAGCAACAAAGTTAAAAAAATTATAAATGAATGATTCATATTATATATAAATAGGTAACACGTTAATTTAAATAATCAACTTCAACATTATTCTTATTCGGCATATTCACATTGTATTATGGTATACTATATATAAATAAATTCTATAATTTTCTTCTCCATCACCAAATTTTAGGTTTCTTCATCACTAAGTAACAGATTTAAAGGATTATAAATTAATGATTCATATTATATATAGACGTTTAATAAGTGAAATTACGTAATAAAGCTCAATTATAATTGTATTTATCATATTCACAATGTATTATGGTATATTATATGTAAAAAATATTAATATTTCTTCTCCATCACCAAATTTTAGGTTTCTTCATCACTAAGCAACAAAGTGAAAAAAATATAAATGAATGATTCATATTATATATAAATGGGTAACAACTTAAATTTAATAATCAAGATCAATATTATTCGTATTCGGCATATTCACATTGTATTATGGTATAAAATATGTAAATAAATTCAATAATTTTCTTCTCCAACACCAAATTTTAGGTTTCCTCATCCTTAAGTAGCAAAGTTAAAGTACTATAAATTAATGATTCATATTATATATAAATGGTTAATAAGTGAAATTACATAATAAAACTCAATTTATTTGTATTCGTCATATTCACATTAATTTATGGCATATTATATGTAAAAATTTTTTAATATTTTTCTTCTCCATCACCAAATTTTAGGTTTCTTCATCACTAAGCAACAAAGTGAAAAAACTATAAATGAATGATTCATATTATATATAAATGGGTAACAAGTGAAATTACATAATCAAGATCAATATTATTGGTATTTGGCATATTCACATTGTAATATGGTATATTATATGTAAATAAATTCAATAATTTTCTTCTCCATCACCAAATTTTAGGTTTCTTCATCACTAAGTAACAAAGTTAAACGACTATAAATTAATGATTCATGTTATATATAAATGGTTAACAACTGAAGTTACATAATAAAGCTCAATATTATTTATATTCCTTATATTCACATTATATTATGGTATATTATATTTAAAAAGAATTTAATATTTTTTTTTTCTTCCATCACCAAATTTTAGGTTTCTTCTTTACTAAGCAACAAAGTTAAAAAAATTATTAAGGAATGATTCATATTATATATAAATAGGTAACAAGTGAATTTAAATAATCAACATTACCATTATCTATTCGGCATATTCACATTGTATTATGGTATACTATATATAAATAAATTCTATAATTTTATTCTCCATCACCAAATTTTAGGTTTCTTCATCACTAAGTAACAAATTTAAAGGATTATAAATTAATGATTCATATTATATATAGACGGTTAATAAGTGAAATTACCTAATAAAGCTCAATTATAATTGTATTTATCATATTCACAATGTATTATGGTATATTATATGTAAAAAATATTAATATTTTCTTCTCCATCACCAAATTTTAGGTTTCTTCATCACTAAGCAACAAAGTGAAAAAATATAAATGAATGATTCATATTATATATAAATGGGTAACAACTTAAATTTATAATCAAGATCATATTATTCATATTCGGCATATTCACATTGTATTACGGTATAAATATGTAAATAAATTCAATAATTTTCTTCTCCAACACCAAATTTTAGGTTTCCTCATCCTTAAGTAGCAAAGTTAAAGTACTATAAATTAATGATTCATATTATATATAAATGGTTAATAAGTGAAATTACATAATAAACTCAATTTTATTTGTATTCGTCATATTCACATTAATTATGGCATATTATATGTAAATTTTTTTAATATTTTTCTTCTCCATCACCAAATTTTAGGTTTCTTCATCACTAAGCAACAAAGTGAAAAAACTATAAATGAATGATTCATATTATATATAAATGGGTAACAACTGAAATTACATAATCAAGATCAATATTATTGGTATTTGGCATATTCACAATGTAATATGGTATATTATATGTAAATAAATTCAATAATTTTCTTCTCCATCACCAAATTTTAGGTTTCTTCATCACTAAGTAACAAAGTTAAACGACTATAAATTAATGATTCATATTATATATAAATGGTTAACAACTGAAATTACATAATAAAGCTCAATATTATTTGTATTCCTTATATTAACATTATATTATGGTATATTATATGTTAAAAAGATTTAATATTTTTTTTCTCCATCACCAAATTTTAGGTTTCTTCTTTACTAAGCAACAAAGTTAAAAAAATTATAAATGAATGATTCATATTATATATAAATAGGTAACACGTTAATTTAAATAATCAACTTCAACATTATTCTTATTCGGCATATTCACATTGTATTATGGTATACTATATATAAATAAATTCTATAATTTTCTTCTCCATCACCAAATTTTAGGTTTCTTCATCACTAAGTAACAGATTTAAAGGATTATAAATTAATGATTCATATTATATATAGACAGTTAATAAGTGAAATTACGTAATAAAGCTCAATTATAATTGTATTTATCATATTCACAATGTATTATGGTATATTATATGTAAAAAATATTAATATTTTCTTCTCCATCACCAAATTTTAGGTTTCTTCATCACTAAGCAACAAAGTGAAAAAATATAAATGAATGATTCATATTATATATAAATGGGTAACAACTTAAATTTCATAATCAAGATCAATATTATTCGTATACGGCATATTCACATTGTATTATGGTATAAATATGTAAATAAATTCAATAATTTTCTTCTCCAACACCAAATTTTAGGTTTCCTCATCCTTAAGTAGCAAAGTTAAAGTACTATAAATTAATGATTCATATTATATATAAATGGTTAATAAGTGAAATTACATAATAAACTCAATTTTATTTGTATTCGTCATATTCACATTAATTTATGGCATATTATATGTAAATTTTTTTTTATATTTTCTTCTCCATCACCAAATTTTAGGTTTCTTCATCACTAAGCAACAAAGTGAAAAAACTATAAATGAATGATTCATATTATATATAAATGGGTAACAAGTGAAATTACATAATCAAGATCAATATATTGGTATTTGGCATATTCACATTGTAATATGGTATATTATATGTAAATAAATTCAATAATTTTCTTCTCCATCACCAATTTTAGGTTTCTTCATCACTAAGTAACAAAGTTAAACGACTATAAATTAATGATTTTTATTATATAAATGGTTAACAACTGAAATTACATAATAAATCTCAATATTATTTGTATTCCTTATATTAACATTATATTATGGTATTATATGTTAAAAAGAATTTAATATTTTTTTTCTCCATCACCAAATTTTAGGTTTCTTCTTTACTAAGCAAAAAGTTAAAAAAATTATAAATGAATGATTCATATTATATATAAATAGGTAACAAGTTAATTTTCAATAATCAACATCAACATTAATCTTATTCGGCATATTCACATTGTATTATGGTATACTATATATAATAAATTCTATAATTTTCTTCTCCATCACCAATTTTAGGTTTCTTCATCACTAAGTAACAGATTTAAAGGAATATAAATTAATGATTCATATTATATATAGACGGTAATAAGTGAAATTACGTAATAAAGCTCAATTATAATTGTATTTATCATATTCACAATGTATTATGGTATATTATTTCTAAAAAATATTAATATTCCTTCTCCATCACCAAATTTTAGGTTTCTTCATCACTAAGTAACAAATTAAACGACTATAAATGAATGATTTTTATTATATATAAATGGTTAACAACTGAAATTACATAATAAAGCTCAATATTATTTGTATTCCTTATATTAACATTATATTATGGTATATTATATGTTAAAAAGAATTTAATATTTTTTTCTCCATCACCAATTTTAGGTTTCTTCTTTACTAAGCAACAAAGTTAAAAAATTATAAATGAATGATTCATATTATATATAATAGGTAACAAGTAATTTAAATAATCAACTCAACATTATTCTTATTCGGCATATTCACATTGTATTATGGTATACTATATATAAATAAATTCTATAATTTCTTCTCCATCACCAAATTTTAGGTTTCTTCATCACTAAGTAACAGATTTAAAGGATTATAAATTAATTGATCATATTATATATAGACGTTAATAAGTGAAATTACGTAATAAAGCTCAATTATAATTGTATTTATCATATTCACAATTTATTATGGTATATTTATATGTAAAAAATATTAACATTTTCTTCTCCATCACAAATTTTAGGTTTCTTCATCACTAAGCAACAAGTGAAAAAAATATAAATGAATGATTCATATTATATATAAATGGGTAACAACTTAAATTACATAATCAAGATCAATATTATTCGTATTCGGCATATTCACATTGTATTATGGTATAAATATGTAAATAAATTCAATAATTTTCTTCTCCAACACCAAATTTTAGGTTTCCTCATCCTTAGTAGCAAAGTTAAAGTACTATAAATTAATGATTCATATTATATATAAATGGTTAATAAGTGAAATTACATAATAAAACTCAATTTATTTGTATTCGTCATATTCACATTAATTTATGGCATATTATATGTAAATTTTTTTAATATTTTTCTTCTCCATCACCAAATTTTAGGTTTCTTCACCACTAAGCAACAAAGTGAAAAAACTATAAATGAATGATTCATATTATATATAAATGGGTAACAAGTGAAATTACATAATCAAGATCAATATTATTGGTATTTGGCATATTCACATTGTAATATGGTATATTATATGTAAATAAATTCAATAATTTTCTTCTCCATCACCAAATTTTAGGTTTCTTCATCACTAAGTAACAAAGTTAAACGACTATAAATTAATGATTCATATTATATATAAATGGTAACAACTGAAATTACATAATAAAGCTCAATATTATTTATATTCCTTATATCACATTATATTATGGTATATTATATTTAAAAGAATTTAATATTTTTTTTCTTCCATCACCAAATTTTAGGTTTCTTCTTTACTAAGCAACAAAGTTAAAAAAATTATTAGAATGATTCATATTATATATAAATAGGTACAAGTGAATTTAATAATCAACATTACCATTATATCTATTCGGCATATTCACATTGTATTATGGTATACTATATATAATAAATTCTATAATTTATTCTCCATCACCAAATTTTAGGTTTCTTCATCACTAAGTAACAAATTTAAAGGATTATAAATTAATGATTCATATTATATATAGACGGTTAATAAGTGAAATTACCTTATAAAGCTCAATTATAATTGTATTTATCATATTCACAATGTATTATGGTATATTATATGTAAAAAATATTAATATTTTCTTCTCCATCACCAAATTTTAGGTTTCTTCATCACTAAGCAACAAAGTGAAAAAAATATAAATGAATGATTCATATTATATATAAATGGGTAACAACTTAAATTTAATAATCAAGATCAATATTATTCATATTCGGCATATTCACATTGTATTATGGTATAAATATGTAAATAAATTCAATAATTTTCTTCTCCAACACCAAATTTTAGGTTTCCTCATCCTTAAGTAGCAAAGTTAAAGTACTATAAATTAATGATTCATATTATATATAAATGGTTAATAAGTGAAATTACATAATAAACTCAATTTTATTTGTATTCGTCATATTCACATTAATTTATGGCATATTATATGTAAATTTTTTTAATATTTTTCTTCTCCATCACCAAATTTTAGGTTTCTTCATCACTAAGCAACAAGTGAAAAAACTATAAATGAATGATTCATATTATATATAAATGGGTAACAAGTGAAATTACATAATCAAGATCAATATTATTGTATTTGCATATTCACATTGTATATGGTATATTATATGTAAATAAATTCAATAATTTTCTTCTCCATCACCAAATTTTAGGTTTCTTCATCACTAAGTAACAAAGTTAAACGACTATAAATTAATGATTCATATTATATATAATGGTTAACAACTGAAATTACATAATAAAAATCTCAATATTATTTGTATTCCTTATATAACATTATATTATGGTATATTATATGTTAAAAAGATTTAATATTTTTTTTCTCCATCACCAAATTTTAGGTTTCTTCTTTACTAAGCAACAAAGTTAAAAAATTATAAATGAATGATTCATATTATATATAAATAGGTAACAAGTTAATTTCAATAATCAACATCAACATTATTCTTATTCGGCATATTCACATTGTATTATGGTATACTATATATAAATAAATTCTATAATTTTCTTCTCCATCACCAATTTTAGGTTTCTTCATCACTAAGTAACAGATTAAAGGAATATAAATTAATGATTCATATTATATATAGACGGTTAATAAGTGAAATTACGTAATAAAGCTCATTATATTGTATTTATCATATTCACAATGTATATGGTATATTATTTAAAAAATATTAATATTTCTTCTCCATCACCAAATTTTAGGTTTCTTCATCACTAAGTAACCCACCCCCACCCCCCCCCCGCCCCAAATTAAAACGACTATAAATGAATGATTTTATTATATATAAATGGTTAACAACTGAATTACATAATAAGCTCAATATTATTTGTATTCCTTATATTAAACATTATATTATGGTATATTATATGTTAAAAGAATTAATATTTTTTTTTCTCCATCACCAAATTTTAGGTTTCTCTTTACTAAGCAACAAAGTTAAAAAAATTATAAATGAATGATTCATATTATATATAAATAGGTAACAATTAATTTAAAAATCACTCAACATTATTCTTATTCGGCATATTCACATTGTATTATGGTATACTAATATAAATAAATTCTATAATTTTCTTCTCCATCACCAATTTTAGGTTTCTCATCACTAAGTAACAGATTTAAGGATTATAAATTAATGATTCATATTATATAGACGTTTAATAAGTGAAATACGTAATAAAGCTCAATTATAATTGTATTTATCATATTCACAATTTATTATGGTATATTATATAAAAAATATAACATTTTCTTCTCCATCACCAAATTTTAGGTTTCTTCATCACTAAGCAACAAAGTGAAAAAATATAAATGAATGATTCATATTATATATAAATGGGTAACAACTTAAATTACATAATCAAGATCAATATTATTCGTATTCGGCATATTCACATTGTATTATGGTATAAATATGTAAATAAATTCAATAATTTTTCTCCAACACCAATTTTAGGTTTCCTCATCCTTAGGTAGCAAAGTTAAGTACTATAAATAATGATTCATATTATATATAAATGGTTAATAAGTGAAATTACATAATAAAACTCAATTTATTTGTATTCGTCATATTCACATTAATTATGGCATATATATGTAAAAATTTTTTAATATTTTTCTTCTCCATCACCAAATTTAGGTTTCTTCATCACTAAGCAACAAGTGAAAAAACTATAAATGAATGATTCATATTATATATAAATGGGTAACAAGTGAAATTACATAATCAAGATCAATATTATTGGTATTTGGCATATTCACATTGTAATATGGTATATTATATGTAAATAAATTCAATAATTTTCTTCTCCATCATCAAATTTTAGGTTTCTTCATCACTAAGTAACAAAGTTAAACGACTATAAATTAATGATTCATATTATATATAAATGGTTAACAACTGAAATTACATAATAAAGCTCAATATTATTTGTATTCCTTATATTCACATTATATTATGGTATATTATATTTAAAAAGAATTTAATATTTTTTTTCTCCATCACCAAATTTTAGGTTTCTTCTTTACTAAGCAACAAAGTTAAAAAAATTATAATGAATGATTCATATTATATATAAATAGGTAACAAGTGAATTTAAATAATCAACATTACCATTATATCTATTCGGCATATTCACATTGTATTATGGTATACTATATATAAATAAATTCTATAATTTTCTTCTCCATCACCAAATTTTAGGTTTCTTCATCACTAAGTAACAATTTAAAGGATTATAAATTAATGATTCATATTATATATAGACGTTAATAAGTGAAATTACATAATAAAGCTCAATTATAATTGTATTTATCATATTCACAATGTATTATGGTATATTATATGTAAAAATATTAATATTTTCTTCTCCATCACCAAATTTTAGGTTTCTTCATCACTAAGCAACAAAGTGAAAAAAATAAATGAATGATTCATATTATATATAAATGGGTAACAACTTAAATTTAATAATCAAGATCATATTATTCATATATTCGGCATATTCACATTGTATTATGGTATAAATATGTAAATAAATTCAATAATTTTCTTCTCCAACACCAAATTTTAGGTTTCCTCATCCTTAAGTAGCAAAGTTTAAGTACTATAAATTAATGATTCATATTATATATAAATGGTTAATAAGTGAAATTACATAATAAAACTCAATTTTATTTGTATTCGTCATATTCACATTAATTTATGGCATATTATATGTAATTTTTTTTTAATATTTTTCTTCTCCATCACCAAATTTTAGGTTTCTTCATCACTAAGCAACAAAGTGAAATTACATAATCAAGATCAATATTATTGGTATTTGGCATATTCACATTTTAATATGGTATATTATATGTAAATAAATTCAATAATTTTCTTCTCCAACACCAAATTTTAGGTTTCTTCATCACTAAGTAACAAAGTTAAACGACTATAAATTAATGATTCATATTATATATAAATGGTTAACAATAGAAATTACATAATAAAGCTCAATATTATTTGTATTCCTTATATTAACATTATATTATGGTATATTATATGTTAAAAATAATTTAATATTTTTTTTCTCCATCACCAAATTTTAGGTTTCTTCTTTACTAAGCAACAAAGTTAAAAAAATTATAAATGAATGATTCATATTATATATAAATAGGTAACAAGTTAATTTAAATAATCAACATCAACATTATTCTTATTCGGCATATTCACATTGTATTATGGTATACTATATATAAATAAATTCTATAATTTTCTTCTCCATCACCAAATTTTAGGTTTCTTCATCACTAAGTAACAGATTTAAAGGATTATAAATTAATGATTCATATTATATATAGACGGTTAATAAGTGAAATTACGTAATAAGCTCAATTATAATTGTATTTATCATATTCACAATGTATTATGGTATATTATATGTAAAAAATATTAATATTTTCTTCTCCATCACCAAATTTTAGGTTTCTTCATCACTAAGCAACAAAGTGAAAATATAAATGAATGATTCATATTATATATAAATGGGTAACAACTAAATTTCATAATCAAATCAATATTATTCGTATTCGGCATATTCACACTGTATTATGGTATAAAATATGTAAATAAATTCAATATTTTTCTTCTCCAACACCAAATTTTAGGTTTCCTCATCCTTAGGTAGCAAAGTTAAAGTACTATAAATTAATGATTCATATTATATATAAATGGTTAATAAGTGAAATTACATAATAAAACTCAATTTTATTTGTATTCGTCATGTTCACATTAATTTATGGCATATTATATGTAAATTTTTTTTAATATTTTCTTCTCCATCACCAAATTTTAGGTTTCTTCATCACTAAGCAACAAAGTGAAAAAACTATAAATGAATGATTCATATTATATATAAATGGGTAACAAGTGAAAATTACATAATCAAGATCAATATTATTGGTATTTGGCATATTCACATTGTAATATGGTATATTATATGTAAATAAATTCAATAATTTTCTTCTCCATCACCAAATTTTAGGTTTCTTCATCACTAAGTAACAAAGTTAAACGACTATAAATTAATGATTTTTTATTATATAAATGGTTAACAACTGAAATTACATAATAAATCTCAATATTATTTGTATTCCTTATATTAACATTATATTATGGTATATTAATTGTTAAAAAGAATTTAATATTTTTTTCTCCATCACCAAATTTTAGGTTTCTTCTTTACTAAGCAACAAAGTTAAAAAAATTATAAATGAATGATTCATATTATATATAAATAGGTAACAATTAATTTAAATAATCAACATTCATTGTTATGGTATATATATATAAAAAATTATATAATTTTTTTCTCCATCACCAAATTTTAGGTTTCTTCACCTAAGTAACAAAGTTTAAAAATATAAATGAATGATTCATATTATATATAAATGGTTAACAAGTGAAATTACATAATAAATCAATTATAATTATATTCTGCATATTCACAATGTTTATGGTATATTATTTATATATAAATTAATGATTTTCATTAATATAAGTGATTAATAACTGAAATTACATAATAAAACCTATATTATTTGTATCCTCTATTCGCATTGTATTATGGAGTATTTATATGTTAAAAAAAACTCAATATTTTTCTTCTCCATCATCAAATTTTAGGTTTCTTCATTACTAAGAAACAAAGTTAAAAAACTATAAATGAATGATTCATATTATATATAAATAGGTAACAAGTGAACTTAATAATCAAATCAACATTATCTTATTCGGCATATTCACATTGTATTTGGTATACTATATATAATAATTCTATAATTTCTTCTCCATCACCAAATTTTAGGTTTCTTCATCACTAAGTAACAAATTTAAAGGATTATAAATTAATTATTCATATTATATATACGGTTAATAAGTGAAATTACTTAATAAAGCTCAATTATAATTGTATTTGTCATATTCACATTTATTATGGTATTTATATGTAAAAAATATTAATATTTTTCTTCTCCATCACCAAATTTTAGGTTTCTTCATCACTAAGCAACAAAGTGAAAAAAATATAAATGAATGATTCATATTATATATAAATGGGTAACAACATAAATTACATAACCAAGATCAATATTATTTGTATTCGGCATATTCACATTGTATTATGGTATAAAATATGTAAATAAATTCAAAAAATTCTTCTCCAAAACCAAATTTAGGTTTCTTCATCCTTAAGTAACAAAGTTAAAGGACTATAAATTAATGATTCATATTATATATAAATGGTTAATAAGTGAAATTACATAATAAAACTCATTATTATTTGTTTCGTCATATTCACATTATATTATGGCATATTATATGTAAAAAATCTAATATTTTTCTTCTCGATCACCAAATTTTAGGTTTCTTCATCACTAAGCAACAAAGTGAAAAAACTATAAACGAATGATTCATAATATATATAAATGGGTAACAAGTGAAATTGCATGATCAATATCAATAGTATTTGTATTTGGCATATTCACATTGTATATGGTATATTATACGTAAATAAATTGAATAATTTTCTTCTCCATCACCGAATTTTAGGTTTTTCATCACCAAGTATCAAAGTTTAAGGACTATAAATTAATGATTCATATTATATATAAATTGTTAATAAGTAAAATTTCGTAATAAAGCTCAATATATTTGTATTCATCATATTCACATTATATTATGGTATATTATAATTTAAAAAAAACTCAATATTTTTCTTCTCCATCACCAAATTTTAGATTTTCTTCATCACTAAGAAACAAAGTTAAAAAACTATAAATGAATTATTCATATTATATATAAATGGGTAACAATTGAAACTACATAATTAAGATCAGTATTATTTCTATTCGGCATATTCACATTGTATTATGGTATACTATATGTAAATAAATTCTATAATTTTCTTCTACATCACCAAAATTTAAGTTTCTTCATCAATAAGTAACAAATTTAAAGGATTATAAATTAATGATTCATATTATATATAAACGGTTAATAAGTGAAATTACCTAATAAAGCTCAATTGTAATTGTATTTATCATATTCACACTGTATTATGGTATATTATATTTAAAAAATTAATATTTTCTTCTCCATCACCAAATTTTAGGTTTCTTCATCACTAAGCCACAAAGTGAAAAAATATAAATGAATGATTCATATTATATATAAATGGGTAACAACTTAAATTACATAATGAAGATCAATATTATTCGTATTCGGCATATTGACATTGTATTATGGTATAAAATATGTAAATTAATTCAATAATTTTCTTCTCCAACACCAAATTTTAGGTTTCTTCATCCCTAAGTAGCAAAGTTAAAGTACTATAAATTAATGATTCATATTATATACAAATGGCTTATAAGTGAAATTACATAATAAAACTCAATTTTATTTGTATTCGGCATATTCACATTAATTTATGGTATATTATATGTAAAAAAATTTAATATTTTTCTTCTCCATCATCAAATTTTAGGTTTCTTCACACTAAGCAACAAAGTGAAAAAACTATAAATGAATCATTCATATTATACATAAATAGGTAACCAGTGAATTTACATAATTAACATCAACATTATTCGTATTTGGCATATTCACATGTAATATGGTATATTATATGTAAATAAATTCAATAATTTTCTTCTCCATCACCAAATTTTAGGTTTCTTCATCACTAAGTAACAAAGTTAAACGACTATAATTAATGATTCATATTATATATAATGGTTAACAACTGAAATTACATAATAAAGCTCATATTATTGTATTCCTTATATTAACATTATATTATGGTATATTATA
>NW_026112985.1:0-48571 GCF_024323335.1 Lathyrus oleraceus
AATTAGATTGAATTGTGTGAATGATGAAAATGTTATTGATAAACCCATGAAATTTATTCAATTGTGTAATGATGAAATAGTGCTATTAAACCCATGAAATTGATTGATTTGTGTGAATGATGAAAATTTGTTGTTAAACCCATGAAATTTGATAAAGTTTATGAATGATGAAAATGTTGTTGTTAAACCCATTAAATTCGATTGAATTGTGGGAATGATGAAAATCTTGCTGTTAAACCCTTGAAAATTGATTAAATTGTGGGATGGTGGAAATGTTGTTGTTAAACCTATGAAATATGATTGAATTGTGTAATTATAAAAATGTTGCTATTAAACCCATGAAATTTGATTGAATTGTGTCAATGATGAAAATGTTGCTGTTAAACCCAGAAATTTGATTGAATTGTGAAAATGATGAAAATTGTTGTTAAACTCATGAAAATTGATTAAATTATGGCATGATGAAATTGTTGTTGTTAAACCCATGGAATTTGATTGAATTGTGGGAATGATGAAAATGTTACTGTTAAACCCATGATTTGATTGAATTGTGGGAATGATGAAAATGTTGCTGTTAACCATGAATTTGATTGAATTGTGGGAATGATGAAAATGTTATTGTTAAACCCATGAAATTGATTGAATTGTGGGAATGATGAAATTGTTGCTCTTAAAACCATAAAATTTGATTGAATGGGTAAATGACGAAAACGTTGCTATTAAACCCATGAATTTGATTGAATTGTGGGAATGATGAAAATGTTGTTGTTAAACCATAAATTCAATGAATTGGTGAATGATGAAGACTTTTTTGTTAAACCCATGAAAATAGATTGAATTGTGTGAATGATGAAAATGTATTGATAAACCCATGAAATTTATTCAATTGTGTAAATGATGAAAATAGTGCTATTAAACCCATGAAAATGGATTGATTTGTGTGAATGATGAAAATGTTGTTGTTAACCCATGAAATTTGATAAAAGTTTATGAATGATGAAAATGTTGTTGTTAAACCCATTAAATTCGATTGAATTGTGGGAATGATGAAAATCTTGCTGTTAAACCTTTGAAATTTGATTAAATTGTGGGAATGGTGGAAATGTTGTTGTTAAACCTATGAAATATGATTGAATTGTGTAAATTATAAAAATGTTGCTATTAAACCCATGGAATTTGATTGAATTGTGTCAATGATGAAAATGTTGCGTTAAACCCAAGAATTTGATTGAATTGTGAAAATGATGAAAATTTGTTTAAACTCATGAAAATTGATTAAATTATGCGCATGATGAAATTGTTGTTGTTAAACCCATGGAATTTGATTGAATTGCGGGAATGATGAAAATGTACTGTTAAACCCATGATATTTGATTGAATTTTTGGAATGATGAAAATGTTGCTGTTAAACTCATGAAATTGATTGAATTGTGGGAATGATGAAAATGTTATTGTTAAACCCGTGAAAATTGATTGAATTGTGGAATGATAAAATTGTTGCTCTTAAAACCATTAAAATTTGATTGAATTGGGTGAATGATGAAAACGCTGCTATTAAACCCATGGAATTTGATTGAATTGTGGGAATGATGAAAACGTTGTTGTTAAACCAAGGAAATTTGATTGAATTGTGGGAATGATGAAAATGTTACTGTTAAACCCGTAAAAATTGATTGAATTGTGGGAATGATGAAATTGTTGCTCTTAAAACCATTAAAATTTGATTAATTGAGTGAATGATGAAAACACTGCTATTAACCCATGAATTTGATTGAATTGTGGGAATGATGAAAAGGTTGTTGTTAAACCAATTAAATTTGATTGAATTGTGGGAATGATGAAAATGTTATATTTAAACCGATGAAAATTGATTGAATTGTGGGAATGATGAAATTGTTGCTCTTAAAACCATAAAATTTGATTGAATTGAGTAAATGACGAAAACGTTGCTATTAACCCATGGAATTTGATTGAATTGTGGGAATGATGAAAATGTTGTTGTTAAACCAATAAATTTCAATTGAATTGTGTGAATGATGAAGACTTTTTTGTTAAACCCATGAAATTAGATTGAATTGTGTGAATGATGAAAATGTTATTGATAAACCCATGAAATTTATTCAATTGTGTAAATGATGAAAATAGTGCTATTAAACCCATGAAAATTGATTGATTTGTGTGAATGATGAAAATGTTGTTGTTAAACCCATGAAATTTGATAAAAGTTTATGAATGATGAAAATGTTGTTGTTAAACCCATTAAATTCGATTGAATTGTGGAATGATGAAAATCTTGCTGTTAAACCTTTGAAATTTGATTAAATTGTGGGAATGGTGGAAATGTTGTTGTTAAACCTATGAAATATGATTGAATTGTGTAAATTATAAAAATGTTGCTATTAAACCCATGGAATTTGATTGAATTGTGTCAATGATGAAAATGTTGCTGTTAAACCCAAGAAATTTGATTGAATTGTGAAAATGATGAAAAAGTTGTTGTTAAACTCATGAAATTGATTAAATTATGCGCATGATGAAATTGTTGTTGTTAAACCCATGGAATTTGATTGAATTGTGGAATGATGAAATTTTACTGTTAAACCCATGATATTTGATTGAATTTTGGAATGATGAAAATGTTGCTGTTAAACTCATGAAATTTGATTGAATTGTGGGAATGATGAAAATGTTATTGTTAAACTCGTGAAAATTGATTGAATTGTGTGAATGATAAAATTGTTTCTCTTAAAACCATTAAAATTTGATTGAATTGGGTGAATGATGAAAACGCTGCTATTAAACCCTTGGAATTTGATTGAATTGTGGGAATGATGAAAAGGTTGCTGTTAAACCAATTAAATTTGATTGAATTGTGGAATGATGAAAATGTTACTGTTAAACCCTAAAAATTGATTGAATTGTGGGAATGATGAAATTGTTGCTCTTAAAACCATTAAATTTGATTAAATTGAGTGAATGATGAAAACGCTGCTATTAAACCCATGGAATTTGATTGAATTGTGGGAATGATGAAAAGGTTGCTGTTAAACCAATTAAATTTGATTGAATTGTGGGAATGATGAAAATGTTATATTTAAACCCATGAAAATTGATTGAATTGTGGGAATGATGAAATTGTTGCTCTTAAAACCATAAAATTTGATTGAATTGAGTAAATGACGAAAACGTTGCTATTAAACCCATGGAATTTGATTGAATTGTGGGAATGATGAAAATGTTGTTGTTAAACCAATAAAATTCAATTGAATTGTGTGAATGATGAAGACTTTTTTGTTAAACCCATGAAATTAGATTGAATTGTGTGAATGATGAAAATGTTATTGATAAACCCATGAAATTTATTCAATTGTGTAAATGATGAAAATAGTGCTATTAAACCCATGAAAATTGATTGATTTGTGTGAATGATGAAAATGTTGTTGTTAAACCCATGAAATTTGATAAAAGTTTATGAATGATGAAAATGTTGTTGTTAAACCCATTAATTCGATTGAATTGTGGGAATGATGAAAATCTTGCTGTTAAACCTTTGAAATTTGATTAAATTGTGGGAATGGTGGAAATGTTGTTGTTAAACCTATGAAATATGATTGAATTGTGTAAATTATAAAAATGTTGCTATTAAACCCATGGAATTTGATTGAATTGTGTCAATGATGAAAATGTTGCTGTTAAACCCAAGAAATTTGATTGAATTGTGAAAATGATGAAAAAGTTGTTGTTAAACTCATGAAAATTGATTAAATTATGCGCATGATGAATTGTTGTTGTTAAACCCATGGAATTTGATTGAATTGTGGGAATGATGAAAATTTACTGTTAAACCCATGATATTTGATTGAATTTTTGGAATGATGAAAATGTTGCTGTTAAACTCATGAAATTTGATTGAATTGTGGGAATGATGAAAATGTTATTGTTAAACCCGTGAAAATTGATTGAATTGTGGGAATGATAAAATTGTTGCTCTTAAAACCATTAAATTTGATTGAATTGGGTGAATGATGAAAACGCTGCTATTAAACCCATGGAATTTGATTGAATTGTGGGAATGATGAAAATGTTGTTGTTAAACCAAGGAAATTTGATTGAATTGTGGGAATGATGAAAATTTACTGTTAAACCCGTAAAATTGATTGAATTGTGGGAATGATGAAATTGTTGCTCTTAAAACCATTAAAATTTGATTAATTGAGTGAATGATGAAAACGCTGCTATTAAACCCATGGAATTTGATTGAATTGTGGGAATGATGAAAAGGTTGCTGTTAAACCAATTAAATTTGATTGAATTGTGGGAATGATGAAAATGTTATATTTAAACCGATGAAAATTGATTGAATTGTGGGAATGATGAAATTGTTGCTCTTAAAACCATAAAATTTGATTGAATTGAGTAAATGACGAAAACGTTGCTATTAAACCCATGGAATTTGATTGAATTGTGGGAATGATGAAAATGTTGTTGTTAAACCAATAAAATTCAATTGAATTGTGTGAATGATGAAGACTTTTTTGTTAAACCCATGAAATTAGATTGAATTGTGTGAATGATGAAAATGTTATTGATAAACCCATGAAATTTATTCAATTGTGTAAATGATGAAAATAGTGCTATTAAACCCATGAAAATTGATTGATTTGTGTGAATGATGAAAATGTTGTTGTTAAACCCATGAAATTTGATAAAAGTTTATGAATGATGAAAATGTTGTTGTTAAACCCATTAAATTCGATTGAATTGTGGGAATGATGAAAATCTTGCTGTTAAACTTTGAAATTTGATTAAATTGTGGGAATGGTGGAAATGTTGTTGTTAAACCTATGAAATATGATTGAATTGTGTAAATTATAAAAATGTTGCTATTAAACCCATGGAATTTGATTGAATTGTGTCAATGATGAAAATGTTGCTGTTAAACCCAAGAAATTTGATTGAATTGTGAAAATGATGAAAAAGTTGTTGTTAAACTCATGAAAATTGATTAAATTATGCGCATGATGAAATTGTTGTTGTTAAACCCATGGAATTTGATTGAATTGTGGGAATGATGAAAATGTTACTGTTAAACCCATGATATTTGATTGAATTTTTGGAATGATGAAAATGTTGCTGTTAAACTCATGAAATTTGATTGAATTGTGGGAATGATGAAATGTTATTGTTAAACCCGTGAAAATTGATTGAATTGTGGGAATGATAAAATTGTTGCTCTTAAAACCATTAAATTTGATTGAATTGGGTGAATGATGAAAACGCTGCTATTAAACCCATGGAATTTGATTGAATTGTGGGAATGATGAAAATTGTTGTTAAACCAAGGAAATTTGATTGAATTGTGGGAATGATGAAAATGTTACTGTTAAACCCGTAAAAATTGATTGAATTGTGGGAATGATGAAATTGTTGCTCTTAAAACCATTAAAATTTGATTAAATTGAGTGAATGATGAAAACACTGCTATTAAACCCATGGAATTTGATTGAATTGTGGGAATGATGAAAAGGTTGCTGTTAAACCAATTAAATTTGATTGAATTGTGGGAATGATGAAAATGTTATATTTAAACCGATGAAATTGATTGAATTGTGGGAATGATGAAATTGTTGCTCTTAAAACCATAAAATTTGATTGAATTGAGTAAATGACGAAAACGTTGCTATTAAACCCATGGAATTTGATTGAATTGTGGGAATGATGAAAATGTTGTTGTTAAACCAATAAAATTCAATTGAATTGTGTGAATGATGAAGACTTTTTTGTTAAACCCATGAAATTAGATTGAATTGTGTGAATGATGAAAATGTTATTGATAAACCCATGAAATTTATTCAATTGTGTAAATGATGAAAATAGTGCTATTAAACCCATGAAAATTGATTGATTTGTGTGAATGATGAAAATGTTGTTGTTAAACCCATGAAATTTGATAAAAGTTTATGAATGATGAAAATGTTGTTGTTAAACCCATTAAATTCGATTGAATTGTGGGAATGATGAAAATCTTGCTGTTAAACCTTTGAAATTTGATTAAATTGTGGGAATGGTGGAAATGTTGTTGTTAAACCTATGAAATATGATTGAATTGTGTAAATTATAAAAATGTTGCTATTAAACCCATGGAATTTGATTGAATTGTGTCAATGATGAAAATGTTGCTGTTAAACCCAAGAAATTTGATTGAATTGTGAAAATGATGAAAAAGTTGTTGTTAAACTCATGAAAATTGATTAAATTATGCGCATGATGAAATTGTTGTTGTTAAACCCATGGAATTTGATTGAATTGTGGGAATGATGAAAATGTTACTGTTAAACCCATGATATTTGATTGAATTTTTGGAATGATGAAAATGTTGCTGTTAAACTCATGAAATTTGATTGAATTGTGGGAATGATGAAAATGTTATTGTTAAACCCGTGAAAATTGATTGAATTGTGGGAATGATAAAATTGTTGCTCTTAAAACCATTAAAATTTGATTGAATTGGGTGAATGATGAAAACACTGCTATTAAACCCATGGAATTTGATTGAATTGTGGGAATGATGAAAATGTTGTTGTTAAACCAAGGAAATTTGATTGAATTGTGGGAATGATGAAAATGTTACTGTTAAACCCGTAAAAATTGATTGAATTGTGGGAATGATGAAATTGTTGCTCTTAAAACCATTAAAATTTGATTAAATTGAGTGAATGATGAAAACGCTGCTATTAAACCCATGGAATTTGATTGAATTGTGGGAATGATGAAAAGGTTGCTGTTAAACCAATTAAATTTGATTGAATTGTGGGAATGATGAAAATGTTATATTTAAACCCATGAAAATTGATTGAATTGTGGGAATGATGAAATTGTTGCTCTTAAAACCATAAAATTTGATTGAATTGAGTAAATGACGAAAACGTTGCTATTAAACCCATGGAATTTGATTGAATTGTGGGAATGATGAAAATGTTGTTGTTAAACCAATAAAATTCAATTGAATTGTGTGAATGATGAAGACTTTTTTGTTAAACCCATGAAATTAGATTGAATTGTGTGAATGATGAAAATGTTATTGATAAACCCATGAAATTTATTCAATTGTGTAAATGATGAAAATAGTGCTATTAAACCCATGAAAATTGATTGATTTGTGTGAATGATGAAAATGTTGTTGTTAAACCCATGAAATTTGATAAAAGTTTATGAATGATGAAAATGTTGTTGTTAAACCCATTAAATTCGATTGAATTGTGGGAATGATGAAAATCTTGCTGTTAAACCCTTGAAATTTGATTAAATTGTGGGAATGGTGGAAATGTTGTTGTTAAACCTATGAAATATGATTGAATTGTGTAAATTATAAAAATGTTGCTATTAAACCCATGAAATTTGATTGAATTGTGTCAATGATGAAAATGTTGCTGTTAAACTCATGAAATTTGATTGAATTGTGAAAATGATGAAAAAGTTGTTGTTAAACTCATGAAAATTGATTAAATTATGCGCATGATGAAATTGTTGTTGTTAAACCCATGGAATTTGATTGAATTGTGGGAATGATGAAAGTTACTGTTAAACCCATGATATTTGATTGAATTTTTGGAATGATGAAAATGTTGCTGTTAAACTCATGAAATTTGATTGAATTGTGGGAATGATGAAAATGTTATTGTTAAACCCGTGAAATTGATTGAATTGTGGGAATGATAAAATTGTTGCTCTTAAAACCATTAAAATTTGATTGAATTGGTGAATGACGAAAACGTTGCTATTAAACCCATGGAATTTGATTGAATTGTGGGAATGATGAAAATGTTGTTGTTAAACCAATAAAATTCAATTGAATTGTGTGAATGATGAAGACTTTTTTGTTAAACCCATGAAATTGATTGAATTGTGTGAATGATGAAAATGTTTGATAAAACCATGAAATTTATTCAATTGTGTAAATGATGAAAATAGTGCTATTAAACCCATGAAAATTGATTGATTTGTGTGAATGATGAAAATGTTGTTGTTAAACCCATGAAATTTGATAAAAGTTTATGAATGATGAAATGTTGTTGTTAAACCCATTAATTCGATTGAATTGTGGGAATGATGAAATCTTGCTGTTAAACCTTTGAAATTTGATTAAATTGTGGGAATGGTGGAAATGTTGTTGTTAAACCTATGAAATATGATTGAATTGTGTAAATTATAAAAATGTTGCTATTAAACCCATGGAATTTGATTGAATTGTGTCAATGATGAAATGTTGCTGTTAAACCCAAGAAATTTGATTGAATTGTGAAAATGATGAAAAGTTGTTGTTAAACTCATGAAAATTGATTAAATTATGCGCATGATGAAATTGTTGTTGTTAAACCCATGGAATTTGATTGAATTGTGGGAATGATGAAAATGATACTGTTAAACCCATGATATTTGATTGAATTTTTGGAATGATGAAAATGTTGCTGTTAAACTCATGAAATTTGATTGAATTGTGGGAATGATGAAAATGTTATTGTTAAACCCGTGAAATTTGATTGAATTGTGGGAATGATAAAATTGTTGCTCTTAAAACCATTAAAATTTGATTGAATTGGGTGAATGATGAAAACGCTGCTATTAAACCCATGGAATTTGATTGAATTGTGGGAATGATGAAAACGTTGTTGTTAAACCAAGGAAATTTGATTGAATTGTGGGAATGATGAAAATGTTACTGTTAAACCCGTAAAATTGATTGAATTGTGGGAATGATGAAATTGTTGCTCTTAAAACCATTAAAATTGATTAATTGAGTGAATGATGAAAACACTGCTATTAAACCCATGGAATTTGATTGAATTGTGGGAATGATGAAAAGGTTGCTGTTAAACCATTAAATTTGATTGAATTGTGGGAATGATGAAAATGTTATATTTAAACCGATGAAAATTGATTGAATTGTGGAATGATGAAATTGTTGCTCTTAAAACCATAAAATTTGATTGAATTGAGTAAATGACGAAAACGTTGCTATTAAACCCATGGAATTTGATTGAATTGTGGGAATGATGAAAATGTTGTTGTTAAACCAATAAATTCAATTGAATTGTGTGAATGATGAAGACTTTTTTGTTAAACCCATGAAATTAGATTGAATTGTGTGAATGATGAAAATGTTATTGATAAACCCATGAAATTTATTCAATTGTGTAAATGATGAAAATAGTGCTATTAAACCCATGAAAATTGATTGATTTGTGTGAATGATGAAAATGTTGTTGTTAAACCCATGAAATTTGATAAAAGTTTATGAATGATGAAAATGTTGTTGTTAAACCCATTAAATTCGATTGAATTGTGGGAATGATGAAAATCTTGCTGTTAAACCTTTGAAATTTGATTAAATTGTGGGAATGGTGGAAATGTTGTTGTTAAACCTATGAAATATGATTGAATTGTGTAAATTATAAAAATGTTGCTATTAAACCCATGGAATTTGATTGAATTGTGTCAATGATGAAAATGTTGCTGTTAAACCCAAGAAATTTGATTGAATTGTGAAAATGATGAAAAGTTGTTGTTAAACTCATGAAAATTGATTAAATTATGCGCATGATGAAATTGTTGTTGTTAAACCCATGGAATTTGATTGAATTGTGGGAATGATGAAAATGTTACTGTTAAACCCATGATATTTGATTGAATTTTTGAATGATGAAAATGTTGTGTTAAACTCATGAAATTTGATTGAATTGTGGGAATGATGAAAATGTTATTGTTAAACCCGTGAAAATTGATTGAATTGTGGGAATGATAAAATTGTTGCTCTTAAAACCATTAAAATTTGATTGAATTGGGTGAATGATGAAAACACTGCTATTAAACCCATGGAATTTGATTGAATTGTGGGAATGATGAAAATGTTGTTGTTAAACCAAGGAAATTTGATTGAATTGTGGGAATGATGAAAATGTTACTGTTAAACCCGTAAAAATTGATTGAATTGTGGGAATGATGAAATTGTTGCTCTTAAAACCATTAAAATTTGATTAATTGAGTGAATGATAAAAACGCTGCTATTAAACCCATGGAATTTGATTGAACTGTGGGAATGATGAAAAGGTTGTTGTTAAACCAATTAAATTCAATTGAATTATGTGAATGATGAAGACTTTTTGTTAACCCATGAAATTAGATTGAATTGTGAATGATGAAAATGTTATTGATAAACCCATGAATTTATTCAATTGTGTAATGATGAAAATAGTGCTATTAAACCCATGAAAATTGATTGATTTGTGTGAATGATGAAAATGTTGTTGTTAAACCCATGAATTTGATAAAAGTTTATGAATGATGAAAATGTTTGTTGTTAAACCCATTAAATTCGATTGAATTGTGGGAATGATGAAAATCTTGCTGTTAAACCCTTGAAATTTGATTAAATTGTGGGAATGGTGGAAATGTTGTTGTTAAACCTATGAAATATGATTGAATTGTGTAAATTATAAAAATGTTGCTATTAAACCCATGAAATTTGATTGAATTGTGTCAATGATGAAAATGTTGCTGTAAAACCCAAGAAATTTGATTGAATTGTGAAAATGATGAAAAAGTTGTTGTTAAACTCATGAAAATTGATTAAATTATGCGCATGATGAAATTGTTGTTGTTAAACCCATGGAATTTGATTGAATTGTGGGAATGATGAAAATGTTACTGTTAAACCCATGATATTTGATTGAATTGTGGGAATGATGATAAGGTTGCTGTTAAACCAATTAAATTTGATTGAATTGTGGGAATGATGAAATTGTTGCTTTTAAAAGCATAAAATTTGATTGAATTGAGTAAATGACGAAAACGTTGCTATTAAACCCATGGAATTTGATTGAATTGTGGGAATGATGAAAATGTTGTTGTTAAACCAATAAAATTCAATTGAATTGTGTGAATGATGAAGACTTTTTTGTTAAACCCATGAAATAAGATTGAATTGTGTGAATAATGAAAATGTTATTGATAAACCCATGAAATTTATTCAATTGTGTAAATGATGAAAATAGTGCTCTTAAACCCATGAAAATTGATTGATTTGTGTGAATGATGAAAATGTTGTTGTTAAACCCATGAAATTTGATAAAAGTTTATGAATGATGAAATGTTGTTGTTAAACCCATTAATTTCGATTGAATTGTGGGAATGATGAAAATCTTGCTGTTAAACCTTGAAATTTGATTAAATTGTGGGAATGGTGGAAATGTTGTTGTTAAACCTATGAAATATGATTGAATTGTGTAAATTATAAAAATGTTGCTATTAACCCATGGAATTTGATTGAATTGTGTCAATGATGAAATGTTGCTGTTAAACCCAAGAAATTTGATTGAATTGTGAAATGATGAAAAAGTTGTTGTTAAACTCATGAAAATTGATTAATTATGCGCATGATGAAATTGTTGTTGTTAAACCCTTGGAATTTGATTGAATTGCGGAATGATGAAAATGTTACTGTTAAACCCATGATATTTGATTGAATTTTTGGAATGATGAAAATGTTGCTGTTAAACTCATGAAATTTGATTGAATTGTGGAATGATGAAAATGTTATTGTTAAACCCGTGAAAATTGATTGAATTGTGGGAATGATAAAATTGTTGCTCTTAAAACCATTAAATTTGATTGAATTGGGTGAATGATGAAAACGTTGCTATTAAACCATGGAATTTGATTGAATTTGGGAATGATGAAAACGTTGTTGTTAAACCAAGGAAATTTGATTGAATTGTGGGAATGATGAAAATGTTACTGTTAAACCCCGTAAAAATTGATTGAATTGTGGGAATGATGAAATTGTTGCTCTTAAAACCATTAAAATTTGATTAAATTGAGTGAATGATGAAAACGCTATTAAACCCATGGAATTTGATTGAATTGTGGGAATGATGAAAATGTTGCTGTTAACCAATTAATTTGATTGAATTGTGGGAATGATGAAAATGTTATGTTTAAACCCGTGAAAATTGATTGAATTGTGGGAATGATGAAATTGTTGCTCTTAAAACCATAAATTTGATTGAATTGAGTAAATGACGAAAACGTTGCTATTAAACCCATGGAATTTGATTGATTGTGGGAATGATGAAAATTTTGTTGTTAAACCAATAAAATTCAATTGAATTGTGTGAATGATGAAGACTTTTTTGTTAAACCCATGAAATAGATTGAATTGTGTGAATGATGAAAATGTTATTGATAACCCATGAAATTTATTCAATTGTGTAAATGATGAAAATAGTGCTATTAAACCCATGAAAATTGATTGATTTGTGTGAATGATGAAAAGTTGTTGTTAAACCCATGAAATTTGATAAAAGTTTATGAATGATGAAATGTTGTTGTTAAACCCATTAATTTCGATTGAATTGTGGGAATGATGAAAATCTTGCTGTTAAACCTTTGAAATTTGATTAAATTGTGGGAATGGTGGAAATGTTGTTGTTAAACCTATGAAATATGATTGAATTGTGTAAATTATAAAACGTTGCTATTAACCCATGAAATTTGATTGAATTGTGTCAATGATGAAAATGTTGCTGTTAAACCCAAGAAATTTGATTGAATTGTGAAAATGATGAAAAAGTTGTTGTTAAACTCATGAAAATTGATTAAATTATGCGCATGATGAAATTGTTGTTGTTAAACCCATGGAATTTGATTGAATTGTGGAATGATGAAAATGTTACTGTTAAACCCATGATATTTGATTGAATTTTTGGAATGATAAAATGTTGCTGTTAAACTCATGAATTTGATTGAATTGTGGGAATGATGAAAATGTTATTGTTAAACCCGTGAAAATTGATTGAATTGTGGGAATGATAAAATTGTTGCTCTTAAAACCATTAAAATTTGATTGAATTGGGTGAATGATGAAAACACTGCTATTAAACCCATGGAATTTGATTGAATTGTGGAATGATGAAAATGTTGTTGTTAAACCAAGAAATTTGATTGAATTGTGGAATGATGAAAATGTTACTGTTAAACCCGTAAAATTGATTGAATTGTGGAATGATGAAATTGTTGCTCTTAAAACCATTAAAATTTGATTAATTGAGTGAATGATGAAAACTGCTATTAAACCCATGAATTTGATTGAATTGTGGGAATGATGAAAGGTTGCTGTTAAACCAATAAATTTGATTGAATTGTGGGAATGATGAAAATGTTATTTTTAAACCGATGAAATTGATTGAATTGTGGAATGATGAAATTGTTGCTTTTAAAACCATAAATTTGATTGAATTGAGTAAATGACGAAAACGTTGCTATTAAACCCATGGAATTTGATTGAATTGTGTCAATGATGAAAATGTTGCTGTTAACCCAAGAAATTTGATTGAATTGTGAAAATGATGAAAAAGTTGTTGTTAAACTCATGAAAATTGATTAAATTATGCGCATGATGAAATTGTTGTTGTTAAACCCATTGAAATTTATTGAATTGCGGGAATGATGAAATGTTACTGTTAAACCCATGAATTTGATTGAATTTTGGAATGATAAAAATGTTGCTGTTAAACCATGAAATTTGATTGAATTGTGGAATGATGAAATGTTATTGTTAAACCCGTGAAAATTGATTGAATTGTGGGAATGATAAAATTGTTGCTCTTAAAACCTTAAAATTTGATTGAATTGGGTGAATGATGAAAACGTTGCTATTAAACCCATGGAATTTGATTGAATTTTGGAATGATGAAATGTTGTTGTTAAACCAGGAAATTTGATTGAATTGTGGGAATGATGAAATGTTACTGTTAAACCCGTAAAAATTGATTGAATTGTGGAATGATGAAATTGTTGCTCTTAAAACCATTAAAATTGATTAATATGGTGAATGATGAAACACTGCTATTAAACCCATGGAATTTGATTGAATTGTGGGAATGATGAAAAGTTGCTGTTAAACCAATAATTTGATTGAATTGTGGGAATGATGAAAATGTTATATTTAAACCGTGAAAATTGATTGAATTGTGGAATGATGAAATTGTTGCTCTTAAAACCATAAAATTTGATTGAATTGAGTAAATGACGAAAACGTTGCTATTAAACCCATGAATTTGATTGAATTGTGGGAATGATGAAAATGTTGTTGTTAAACCAATAAATTCAATTGAATTGTGTGAATGATGAAGACTTTTTTGTTAACCCATGAAATTAGATTGAATTGTGTGAATGATGAAAATGTTATTGATAAACCCATGAAATTTATTCAATTGTGTAAATGATGAAAATAGTGCTATTAAACCCATGAAATTGATTGATTTGTGGAATGATGAAATGTTGTTGTTAAACCCATGAAATTTGATAAAAGTTTATGAATGATGAAAATGTTGTTGTTAAACCCATAAATTCGATTGAATTGTGGGAATGATGAAATCTTGCTGTTAAACCTTTGAAATTTGATTAATTTTGGAATGGTGGAAATGTTGTTGTTAAACCTATGAAATTGATTGAATTGTGTAATTATAAATGTTGCTATTAAACCCATGGAATTTGATTGAATTGTGTCAATGATGAAAATGTTGCTGTTAAACCCAAGAAATTTGATTGAATTGTGAAAATGATGAAAAAGTTGTTGTTAAACTCATGAAAATTGATTAAATTATGCGCATGATGAAATTGTTGTTGTTAAACCCATGGAATTTGATTGAATTGTGGGAATGATGAAAATGTTACTGTTAAACCCATGATATTTGATTGAATTGTGGGAATGATGATAAGGTTGCTGTTAAACCAATTAAATTTGATTGAATTGTGGGAATGATGAAAATGTTATTATTAAACCCATGAAAATTGATTGAATTGTGGGAATGATAAAATTGTTGCTCTTAAAACCATTAAAATTTGATTGAATTGGGTGAATGATGAAAACACTGCTATTAAACCCATGGAATTTGATTGAATTGTGGAATGATGAAAATGTTGTTGTTAAACCAGGAAATTGATTGAATTGTGGGAATGATGAAAATGTTACTGTTAAACCCGTAAAATTGATTGAATTGTGGGAATGATGAAATTGTTGCTCTTAAAACCATTAAAATTTGATTAAATTGAGTGAATGATAAACGTTGCTATTAAACCCATGAATTTGATTGAATGTGGAATGATGAAAAGGTTGTTGTTAAACCAATTAAATTCATTGAATTGTGTGAATGATGAAACTTTGTTAAACCCATGAAATTAGATTGAATTGTGTGAATGATGAAATGTTATTGATAAACCCATGAAATTTATTCAATTGTGTAAATGATGAAAATAGTGCTATTAAACCCATGAAAATTGATTGATTTGTGTGAATGAAAAATGTTGTTGTTAAACCCATGAAATTTGATAAAAGTTTATGAATGATGAAAATGTTGTTGTTAAACCCATTAAATCGATTGAATTGTGGGAATGATGAAAATCTTGTTTAAACCCTTGAAATTTGATTAAATTGTGGGAATGGTGAAATGTTGTTGTTAAATTATGAAATAATTGAATTGTGTAAATTATAAAAATGTTGCTATTAAACCCATGAATTTGATTGAATTGTGTCAATGATGAAAATGTTGCTGTTAAACCCAAGAAATTTGATTGAATTGTGAAAATGATGAAAAGTTGTTGTTAAACCCATGAAAATTGATTGAATTGTGTGAATGATGAAAATGTTGTTGTTAACCCATGAAATTTATTCAATTGTGTAAATGATGAAAATGTGCTATTAAACCCATGAAATTGATTGATTTGTATGAATGATGAAATGTTGTTAACCCATGAAATTTGATAAATTTGTGAATGATGAAATTTTTTGTTAAACCCAAAATTGATTGAATTGTGGAATGATGAAAATCTTGCTGTTAAACCCTTAAAATTGATTAATTGTGGGAATGGTGAAATGTTGTTGTTAAACCTATGAAATTTGATTGAATTGTGGGAAATTAAAAATGTTGCTATTAAACCAAGAAATTTGATTGAATTGTGAAATGATGAAAAAGTTGTTGTTAAACCCATGAAAATTGATTGAATTGTGGGAATGATGAAATTGTTGTTGTTAAACCCATGGAATTTGATTGAATTGTGGGAATGATGAAAATGTTACTGTTAAACCCATGAATTTGATTGAATTGTGGGAATGATGAAAAGGTTGCTGTTAAACCAATTAAATTTGATTGAATTGTGGGAATGATGAAAATGTTATATTTAAACCATGAAAATTGATTGAATTGTGGAATGATGAAATTGTTGCTCTTAAAACCATAAAATTTGATTGAATTGAGTAAATGACGAAAACGTTGCTATTAAACCCATGGAATTTGATTGAATTGTGGGAATGATGAAAATGTTGTTGTTAAACCAATAAAATTCAATTGAATTGTGTGAATGATGAAGACTTTTTTGTTAAACCCATGAAATAAGATTGAATTGTGTGAATGATGAAAATGTTATTGATAAACCCATGAAATTTATTCAATTGTGTAAATGATGAAAATAGTGCTATTAAACCCATGAAAATTGATTGATTTGTGTGAATGATGAAAATGTTGTTGTTAAACCCATGAAATTTGATAAAAGTTTATGAATGATGAAAATGTTGTTGTTAAACCCATTAAATTCGATTGAATTGTGGGAATGATGAAAATCTTGCTGTTAAACCTTTGAAATTTGATTAAATTGTGGGAATGGTGGAAATGTTGTTGTTAAACCTATGAAATATGATTGAATTGTGTAAATTATAAAAATGTTGCTATTAAACCCATGGAATTTGATTGAATTGTGTCAATGATGAAATGTTGCTGTTAAACCCAAGAAATTTGATTGAATTGTGAAAATGATGAAAAAGTTGTTGTTAAACTCATGAAATTGATTAAATTATGCGCATGATGAAATTGTTGTTGTTAAACCCATGGAATTTGATTGAATTGTGGGAATGATGAAAATGTTACTGTTAAACCCATGATATTTGATTGAATTTTTGGAATGATGAAAATGTTGCTGTTAAACTCATGAAATTTGATTGAATTGTGGGAATGATGAAAATGTTATTGTTAAACCCGTGAAAATTGATTGAATTGTGGGAATGATAAAATTGTTGCTCTTAAAACCATTAAAATTTGATTGAATTGGGTGAATGATGAAAACGCTGCTATTAAACCCATGGAATTTGATTGAATTTTAGGAATGATGAAAACGTTGTTGTTAAACCAAGGAAATTTGATTGAATTGTGGGAATGATGAAAATGTTACTGTTAAACCCGTAAAAATTGATTGAATTGTGGGAATGATGAAATTGTTGCTCTTAAAACCATAAAATTTGATTAAATTGAGTGAATGATGAAAACACTGCTATTAAACCCATGGAATTTGATTGAATTGTGGAATGATGAAAAGGTTGCTGTTAAACCAATTAAATTTGATTGAATTGTGGGAATGATGAAATGTTATATTTAAACCGATGAAAATTGATTGAATTGTGGAAATGATGAAATTGTTGCTCTTAAAACCATAAATTTGATTGAATTGAGTAAATGACGAAAACGTTGCTATTAAACCCATGGAATTTGATTGAATTGTGGGAATGATGAAAATGTTGTTGTTAAACCAATAAAATTCAATTGAATTGTGTGAATGATGAAGACTTTTTTGTTAAACCCATGAAATTAGATTGAATTGTGTGAATGATGAAAATGTTATTGATAAACCCATGAAATTTATTCAATTGTGTAAATGATGAAAATAGTGCTATTAAACCCATGAAAATTGATTGATTTGTGTGAATGATGAAAATGTTGTTGTTAAACCCATGAAATTTGATAAAAGTTTATGAATGATGAAAATGTTGTTGTTAAACCCATTAAATTCGATTGAATTGTGGGAATGATGAAAATCTTGCTGTTAAACCTTGAAATTTGATTAAATTGTGGGAATGGTGGAAATGTTGTTGTTAAACCTATGAAATATGATTGAATTGTGTAAATTATAAAAATTGCTATTAAACCCATGAAATTTGATTGAATTGTGTCAATGATGAAAATGTTGCTGTTAAACCCAAGAAATTTGATTGAATTGTGAAAATGATGAAAAAGTTGTTGTTAAACTCATGAAAATTGATTAAATTATGCGCATGATGAAATTGTTGTTGTTAAACCCATGGAATTTGATTGAATTGTGGGAATGATGAAAATGTTACTGTTAAACCCATGATATTTGATTGAATTTTGGAATGATGAAAATGTTGCTGTTAAACTCATGAAATTTGATTGAATTGTGGGAATGATGAAATGTTATTGTTAAACCCGTGAAAATTGATTGAATTGTGGGAATGATAAAATTGTTGCTCTTAAAACCATTAAAATTTGATTGAATTGGGTGAATGATGAAAACACTGCTATTAAACCCATGGAATTTGATTGAATTGTGGGAATGATGAAAATGTTGTTGTTAAACCAAGGAAATTTGATTGAATTGTGGGAATGATGAAAATGTTACTGTTAAACCCGTAAAAATTGATTGAATTGTGGGAATGATGAAATTGTTGCTCTTAAAACCATTAAAATTTGATTAAATTGAGTGAATGATAAAAACGCTGCTATTAAACCCATGGAATTTGATTGAACTGTGGGAATGATGAAAAGGTTGTTGTTAAACCAATTAAATTCAATTGAATTATGTGAATGATGAAAACTTTTTTGTTAAACCCATGAAATTAGATTGAATTGTGTGAATGATGAAAATGTTATTAATAAACCCATGAAATTTATTCAATTGTGTAAATGATGAAAATAGTGCTATTAAACCCATGAAAATTGATTGATTTGTGTGAATGATAAAAATGTTGTTGTTAAACCCATGAAATTTGATAAAAGTTTATGAATGATGAAAATGTTGTTGTTAAACCCATTAAATTCGATTGAATTGTGGCAATGATGAAAATCTTGTTGTTAAACCCTTGAAATTTGATTAAATTGTGGGAATGGTGGAAATGTTGTTGTTAAACCTATGAAATATGATTGAATTGTGTAAATTATAAAAATGTTGCTATTAAACCCATGAAATTTGATTGAATTGTGTCAATGATGAAAATGTTGCTGTAAAACCCAAGAAATTTGATTGAATTGTGAAAATGATGAAGAAGTTGTTGTTAAACCCGTGAAAATTGATTGAATTGTGTGAATGATGAAAATGTTGTTAAACCCATGAAATTTGATAAAAGTTTATGAATGATGAAAATGTTGTTGTTAAACCCAATAAATTGATTGAATTGTGGGAATGATGAAAATGTTGCTGTTAAACCCTTGAAAATTGATTGAATTGTGGGAATGATGAAATGTTGCTGTTAAACCCATGAAATTTGATTGAATTGTGTAAATGATAAAAATGTTGCTATTAAACCCAAGAATTTGATTGAATTGTGAAATGATGAAAAGTTGTTGTTAAACCATGAAAATTGATTGAATTGTGGGAATGATGAAATTGTTGTTGTTAAACCATGAATTTGATTGAATTGTGGAATGATGAAAATGTTACTTTAAACCCATGAATTTGATTGAATTGTGGGAATGATGAAAAGGTTGCTGTTAAACCATTAAATTTGATTGAATTGTGGGAATGATGAAAATGTTATATTTAAACCCATGAAAATTGATTGAATTGTGGGAATGATGAAATTGTTGCTCTTAAAACCATAAAATTTGATTGAATTGAGTAAATGACGAAAACGTTGCTATTAAACCCATGGAATTTGATTGAATTGTGGGAATGATGAAAATGTTGTTGTTAAACCAATAAAATTCAATTGAATTGTGTGAATGATGAAGACTTTTTTGTTAAACCCATGAAATAAGATTGAATTGTGTGAATGATGAAAATGTTATTGATAAACCCATGAAATTTATTCAATTGTGTAAATGATGAAAATAGTGCTATTAAACCCATGAAATTGATTGATTTGTGTGAATGATGAAAATGTTGTTGTTAAACCCATGAAATTTGATAAAAGTTTATGAATGATGAAAATGTTGTTGTTAAACCCATTAATTCGATTGAATTGTGGGAATGATGAAAATCTTGCTGTTAAACCTTTGAAATTTGATTAAATTGTGGGAATGGTGGAAATGTTGTTGTTAAACCTATGAAATATGATTGAATTGTGTAAATTATAAAAATGTTGCTATTAAACCCATGGAATTTGATTGAATTGTGTCAATGATGAAAATGTTGTTGTTAAACCCAAGAAATTTGATTGAATTGTGAAATGATGAAAAAGTTGTTGTTAAACTCATGAAATTGATTAAATTATGCGCATGATGAAATTGTTGTTGTTAAACCCATGGAATTTGATTGAATTGTGGAATGATGAAAATGTTACTGTTAAACCCATGATATTTGATTGAATTTTTGGAATGATGAAAATGTTGCTGTTAAACTCATGAAATTTGATTGAATTGTGGGAATGATGAAAATGTTATTGTTAAACCCGTGAAAATTGATTGAATTGTGGGAATGATAAAATTGTTGCTCTTAAAACCATTAAAATTTGATTGAATTGGGTGAATGATGAAAACGTTGCTATTAAACCCATGGAATTTGATTGAATTTGGGAATGATGAAAACGTTGTTGTTAAACCAAGGAAATTTGATTGAATTGTGGGAATGATGAAAATGTTACTGTTAAACCCGTAAAAATTGATTGAATTGTGGGAATGATGAAATTGTTGCTCTTAAACCATTAAAATTTGATTAAATTGAGTGAATGATGAAACACTGCTATTAAACCCATGGAATTTGATTGAATTGTGGGAATGATGAAAAGTTGTTGTTAAACCAATTAAATTTGATTGAATTGTGGGAATGATGAAAATGTTATGTTAAACCCGTGAAAATTGATTGAATTGTGGGAATGATGAAATTGTTGCTCTTAAAACCATAAAATTTGATTGAATTGAGTAAATGACGAAAACGTTGCTATTAAACCCATGGAATTTGATTGAATTGTGGGAATGATGAAAATGTTGTTGTTAAACCAATAAAATTCAATTGAATTGTGTGAATGATGAAGACTTTTTTGTTAAACCCATGAAATTAGATTGAATTGTGTGAATGATGAAAATGTTATTGATAAACCCATGAAATTTATTCAATTGTGTAAATGATGAAAATAGTGCTATTAAACCCATGAAAATTGATTGATTTGTGTGAATGATGAAAATGTTGTTGTTAAACCCATGAAATTTGATAAAAGTTTATGAATGATGAAAATGTTGTTGTTAAACCCATTAAATTCGATTGAATTGTGGAATGATGAAAATCTTGCTGTTAACCCTTGAAATTTGATTAAATTGTGGGAATGGTGGAAATGTTGTTGTTAAACCTATGAAATATGATTGAATTGTGTAAATTATAAAAAGTTGCTATTAAACCCATGAAATTTGATTGAATTGTGTCAATGATGAAAATGTTGCTGTAAACCCAAGAAATTTGATTGAATTGTGAAAATGATGAAAAGTTGTTGTTAAACTCATGAAAATTGATTAAATTATGCGCATGATGAAATTGTTGTTGTTAAACCCATGGAATTTGATTGAATTGTGGAATGATGAAAATGTTACTGTTAAACCCATGATATTTGATTGAATTGTGGGAATGATGAAATGTTGCTGTTAAACCATGAAATTTGATTGAATTGTGGGAATGATGAAAATGTTATTTAAAACCCGTGAAAATTGATTGAATTGTGGGAATGATAAAATTGTTGCTCTTAAAACCATTAAAATTTGATTGAATTGAGTGAATGATGAAAACGTGCTATTAAACCCATGGAATTTGATTGAATTGTGGGAATGATGAAAACGTTGTTGTTAAACCAAGGAAATTTGATTGAATTGTGGGAATGATGAAAATGTTACTGTTAAACCCGTAAAATTGATTGAATTGTGGGAATGATGAAATTGTTGCTCTTAAACCCATAAAATTTGATTAAATTGAGTGAATGATGAAAACACTGCTATTAAACCCATGGAATTTGATTGAATTGTGGGAATGATGAAAATGTTGTTGTTAAACCAAGGAAATTGATTGAATTGTGGGAATGATGAAAATGTTAGTGTTAAACCCATAAAATTGATTGAATTGTGGGAATGATGAAATTGTTGCTCTTAAAACCATAAAATTTGATTGAATTGAGTAAATGACGAAAACGTTGCTATTAAACCCATGGAATTTGATTGAATTGTGGGAATGATGAAATGTTGTTGTTAAACCATTAAATTAATTGAATTGTGTGAATGATGAAGACTTTTTGTTAAAACCATGAAATTAGATTGAATTGTGTGAATGATGAAAATGTTATTGATAAACCCATGAAATTTATTCAATTGTGTAAATGATGAAAATAGTGCTATTAACCCATGAAAATTGATTGATTTGTGTGAATGATGAAAATGTTGTTGTTAAACCATGAAATTTGATAAAAGTTTATGAATGATGAAAATGTTGTTGTTAAACCCATTAAATTCGATTGAATTGTGGGAATGATGAAAATCTTGCTGTTAAACCCTTGAAATTGATTAAATTGTGGGAATGGTGAAATGTTGTTGTTAAACCTATGAAATATGATTGAATTGTGTAAATATAAAACGTTGCTATTAAACCATGAAATTGATTGAAATTGTCAATGATGAAAAGTTGCTGTTAAAACCAAGAAATTTGATTGAATTGTGAAAATGATGAAAAAGTTGTTGTTAAACTCATGAAAATTGATTTAATTATGGGCATGATGAAATTGTTGTGTTAAACCCATGGAATTTGATTGAATTGTGGAATGATGAAAATGTTACTGTTAAACCATGATATTTGATTGAATTGTGGGAATGATGAAAAGGTTGCTGTTAAACCAATTAAATTTGATTGAATTGTGGGAATGATGAAAATGTTATATTAAAACCATGAAAATTGATTGAATTGTGGGAATGATGAAATTGTTGCTCTTAAAACCATAAAATTTGATTGAATTGAGTAAATGACGAAAACGTTATATTAAACCCATGGAATTTGATTGAATTGTGGGAATGATGAAAATGTTGTTGTTAAACCAATAAAATTCAATTGAATTGTGTGAATGATGAAGACTTTTTGTTAAACCCATGAAATAAGATTAATTGTGTGAATGATGAAAATGTTATTGATAAACCCATGAAATTTATTCAATTGTGTAAATGATGAAAATAGTGCTATTAAACCCATGAAAATTGATTGATTGTGTGAATGATGAAAATGTTGTTGTTAAACCATGAAATTTGATAAAAGTTTATGAATGATGAAAATGTTGTTGTTAAAACCATTAAATTCGATTGAATTGTGGGAATGATGAAAATCTTGCTGTTAAACCCTTGAAATTTGATTAAATTGTGGGAATGGTGGAAATGTTGTTGTTAAACTATGAAATATGATTGAATTGTGTAAATTATAAAAATGTTGCTATTAAACCCATGGAATTTGATTGAATTGTGTCAATGATGAAAATGTTGCTGTTAAACCCAAGAAATTTGATTGAATTGTGAAAATGATGAAAAAGTTGTTGTTAAACTCATGAAAATTGATTAAATTATGCGCATGATGAAATTGTTGTTGTTAAACCCATGGAATTTGATTGAATTGTGGGAATGATGAAAATGTTACTGTTAAACCCATGATATTTGATTGAATTTGGAATGATGAAAATGTTGCTGTTAAACTCATGAAATTTGATTGAATTGTGGGAATGATGAAAATGTTATTGTTAAAACCGTGAAAATTGATTGAATTGTGGGAATGATAAAATTGTTGCTCTTAAAACCATTAAAATTTGATTGAATTGGGTGAATGATGAAAACGCTGCTATTAAACCCATGGAATTTGATTGAATTGTGGGAATGATGAAAACGTTGTTGTTAAACCAAGGAAATTTGATTGAATTGTGGGAATGATGAAAATGTTACTGTTAAACCCGTAAAAATTGATTGAATTGTGGGAATGATGAAATTGTTGCTCTTAAAACCATTAAAATTGATTAAATTGAGTGAATGATGAAAACACTGCTATTAAACCCATGGAATTTGATTGAATTGTGGGAATGATGAAAAGGTTGCTGTTAAACCAATTAAATTTGATTGAATTGTGGGAATGATGAAAATGTTATATTTAAACCGATGAAAATTGATTGAATTGTGGGAATGATGAAATTGTTGCTCTTAAAACCATAAAATTTGATTGAATTGAGTAAATGACGAAAACGTTGCTATTAAACCCATGGAATTTGATTGAATTGTGGGAATGATGAAAATGTTGTTGTTAAACCAATAAAATTCAATTGAATTGTGTGAATGATGAAGACTTTTTGTTAAACCATGAAATTAGATTGAATTGTGTGAATGATGAAAATGTTATTGATAAACCCATGAAATTTATTCAATTGTGTAAATGATGAAAATAGTGCTATTAAACCATGAAAATTGATTGATTTGTGTGAATGATGAAAATGTTGTTGTTAAACCCATGAAATTTGATAAAAGTTTATGAATGATGAAAATGTTGTTGTTAAACCCATTAAATTCGATTGAATTGTGGGAATGATGAAAATCTTGCTGTTAAACTTTGAAATTTGATTAAATTGTGGGAATGGTGGAAATGTTGTTGTTAAACCTATGAAATATGATTGAATTGAGTAAATGACGAAAACGTTGCTATTAAACCCATGGAATTTGATTGAATTGTGTCAATGATGAAAATGTTGCTGTTAAACCCAAGAAATTTGATTGAATTGTGAAAATGATGAAAAAGTTGTTGTTAAACTCGTGAAAATTGATTAAATTATGCGCATGATGAAATTGTTGTTGTTAAACCCATGGAATTTGATTGAATTGTGGGAATGATGAAAATGTTACTGTTAAACCATGATATTTGATTGAATTGTGGGAATGATGAAAATGTTGCTGTTAAACCAATTAAATTTGATTGAATTGTGGGAATGATGAAAATGTTATATTTAAACCGATGAAAATTGATTGAATTGTGGGAATGATGAAATTGTTGCTCTTTAAAACATAAAATTTGATTGAATTGAGTAAATGACGAAAACGTTGCTATTAAACCCATGGAATTGATTGAATTGTGGGAATGATGAAAAATGTTGTGTAAACCAATAAAATTCAATTGAATTGTGTGAATGATGAAGACTTTTTGTTAAACCATGAAATTAGATTGAATTGTGTGAATGATGAAAATGTTATTGATAAACCATGAAATTTATTCAATTGTGTAAATGATGAAAATAGTGCTATTAAACCCATGAAAATTGATTGATTGTGTGAATGATGAAAATGTTGTTGTTAAACCCATGAAATTTGATAAAAGTTTATGAATGATGAAATGTTGTTGTTAAAACCATTAAATTCGATTGAATTGTGGGAATGATGAAAATCTGCTGTTAAACCTTTGAAATTGATTAAATTGTGGGAATGGTGGAAATGTTGTTGTTAAACCTATGAAATATGATTGAATTGTGTAAATTATAAAATGTTGCTATTAAACCCATGGAATTTGATTGAATTGTGTCAATGATGAAAATGTTGTTGTTAAACCCAAGAAATTTGATTGAATTGTGTGAAAATGATGAAAAAGTTGTTGTTAAACTCATGAAAATTGATTAAATTATGCGCATGATGAAATTGTTGTTGTTAAACCCATGGAATTTGATTGAATTGGGAATGATGAAAATGTTACTGTTAAACCCATGATATTTGATTGAATTTTGGAATGATGAAAATGTTGCTGTTAAACCATGAAATTTGATTGAATTGTGGGAATGATGAAAATGTTATGTTAAACCCGTGAAATTGATTGAATTGTGGGAATGATAAAATTGTTGCTCTTAAAACCATTAAAATTTGATTGAATTGGGTGAATGATGAAACGCTGCTATTAAACCCATGGAATTTGATTGAATTGTGGGAATGATGAAAATGTTGTTGTTAAACCAAGAAATTTGATTGAATTGTGGGAATGATGAAAATGTTACTGTTAAACCCGTAAAATTGATTGAATTGTGGGAATGATGAAATTGTTGCTCTTAAACCATTAAAATTTGATTAAATTGTGTGAATGATGAAAACGTGTTGCTATTAAACCCATGGAATTTGATTGAATTGTGGAATGATGAAAGGTTGTTGTTAAACCAATTAAATTTGATTGAATTGGTGAATGATGAAAAATTGTTATTAAACCCATGAAATTTGATTGAATTGTGGGAATGATGAAAATGTTGTTGTTAAACAAGAAATTTGATTGAATTGTGGGAATGATGAAAATGTTGCTATTAAACCCATAAAAATTGATTGAATTGTGGAATGATGAAAATGTTGCTGTTAAACCATAAAATTTGATTGAATTGTGTGAATGATGAAAACGTTGCTGTTAAAACCATGGAATTTGATTGAATTGTGGGAATGATGAAATGTTGTTGTTAAACAATAATTCAATTGAATTGTGTGAATGATGAAAATTTTTGTTAAAACCATGAAATTGATTGAATGTGTGAATGATGAAAATGTTATTAAAACCATGAAATTTGATTGAATTGTGGAATGATGAAAATTGTGTTAAACCATAAAAATTGATTGAATTGTGGGAATGATGAAAATTGTTGTTAAACCCATGAAATTTGATTAAATTTGGGAATGATGAAAATGTTGTTGTTAACCCATTAAATTGATTGAATTGTGGGAATGATGAAAATCTTGTTGTTAAACCCATGAAATTTGATTGAATTGTGGAATGATGAAAATGTTGTTGTTAAACCCATGAAATTGATTGAATTGTGGAATGATGAAAATGTTGTTGTTAACCCATGAAATTTGATTGAATTGTGTGAATGATGAAAATGTTGCTGTAAAACCATGAAATTTGATTGAATTGTGTGAAATGATGAAAAGTTGTTGTTAAACCCATGAAAATTGATTGAATTGTTTTGGAATGATGAAAATGTTGTTAAACCCATGAAATTTGATTAAAATTTGGGAATGATGAAAATGTTGTTGTTAAACCCAATAAATTCGATTGAATTGTGGGAATGATGAAAATGTTGCTGTTAAACCCTTGAAAATTGATTGAATTGTGGGAATGATGGAAATGTTGTTTAAACCCATGAATTTGATTGAATTGTGGGAATGATGAAAATGTTGCTGTTAAACCCAAGAAATTTGATTGAATTGTGGAAATGATGAAAAAGTTGTTGTTAAACTCATGAAAATTGATTAATTGTGCGAATGATGAAATTGTTGTTTAAACCCATGAATTTGATTGAATTGTGGGAATGATGAAAATGTTACTGTTAAACCCATGATATTTGATTGAATTGTGGGAATGATGATAAGGTTGCTGTTAAACCAATTAAATTTGATTGAATTGTGGGAATGATGAAAATGTTATATTTAAACCATGAAAATTGATTGAATTGTGGGAATGATGAAATTGTTGCTCTTAAAACCATAAATTTGATTGAATTGAGTAAATGACGAAAACGTTGCTATTAAACCCATGGAATTTGATTGAATTGTGGGAATGATGAAAATGTTGTTGTTAAACCAATAAATTCAATTGAATTGTGTGAATGATGAAGACTTTTTTGTTAAACCCATGAAATAAGATTGAATTGTGTGAATGATGAAAATGTTATTGATAAACCCATGAAATTTATTCAATTGTGTAAATGATGAAAATAGTGCTATTAAACCCATGAAAATTGATTGATTTGTGTGAATGATGAAAATGTTGTTGTTAAACCCATGAAATTTGATAAAAGTTTATGAATGATGAAAATGTTGTTGTTAAACCCATTAAATTCGATTGAATTGTGGGAATGATGAAAATCTTGCTGTTAAACCTTTGAAATTTGATTAAATTGTGGGAATGGTGGAAATGTTGTTGTTAAACCTATGAAATATGATTGAATTGTGTAAATTATAAAAATGTTGCTATTAAACCATGGAATTTGATTGAATTGTGTCAATGATGAAAATGTTGTTGTTAAACCCAAGAAATTTGATTGAATTGTGAAAATGATGAAAAAGTTGTTGTTAAACTCATGAAATTGATTAAATTATGCGCATGATGAAATTGTTGTTGTTAAACCCTTGGAATTTGATTGAATTGCGGGAATGATGAAAATGTTACTGTTAAACCCATGATATTTGATTGAATTTTTGGAATGATAAAATGTTGCTGTTAAACTCATGAAATTGATTGAATTGTGGGAATGATGAAAATGTTATTGTTAAACCCGTGAAAATTGATTGAATTGTGGGAATGATAAAATTGTTGCTCTTAAAACCATTAAAATTTGATTGGATTGGGTGAATGATGAAAACGCTGCTATTAAACCCATGGAATTTGATTGAATTTTGGGAATGATGAAAACGTTGTTGTTAAACCAAGGAAATTTGATTGAATTGTGGGAATGATGAAAATGTTACTGTTAAACCCGTAAAAATTGATTGAATTGTGGGAATGATGAAATTGTTGCTTTTAAAACCATTAAAATTTGATTAAATTGAGTGAATGATGAAACACTGCTATTAAACCCATGGAATTTGATTGAATTGTGGGAATGATGAAAATGTTGTTGTTAAACCAAGAAATTTGATTGAATTGTGGGAATGATGAAAATGTTACTGTTAAACCCGTAAAAATTGATTGAATTGTGGGAATGATGAAATTGTTGCTCTTAAAACCATAAAATTTGATTGAATTGAGTAAATGACGAAAACGTTGCTATTAAACCCATGGAATTTGATTGAACTGTGGGAATGATGAAAATGTTGTTGTTAAACCAATTAAGTTCAATTGAATTGTGTGAATGATGAAGACTTTTTTGTTAAACCCATGAAATTAGATTGAATTGTGTGAATGATGAAAATGTTATTGATAAACCCATGAAATTTATTCAATTGTGTAAATGATGAAAATAGTGCTATTAAACCCATGAAAATTGATTGATTTGTGTGAATGATGAAAATGTTGTTGTTAAACCCATGAAATTTGATAAAAGTTTATGAATGATGAAAATGTTGTTGTTAAACCCATTAAATTCGATTGAATTGTGGGAATGATGAAAATCTTGCTGTTAAACCCTTGAAATTTGATTAAATTTGGGAATGGTGGAAATGTTGTTGTTAAACCTATGAAATATGATTGAATTGTGTAAATTATAAAAACGTTGCTATTAAACCCATGAAATTTGATTGAATTGTGTCAATGATGAAAATGTTGCTGTAAAACCCAAGAAATTTGATTGAATTGTGAAAATGATGAAAAGTTGTTGTTAAACTCATGAAATTGATTAAATTATGCGCATGATGAAATTGTTGTTGTTAAACCCATGGAATTTGATTGAATTGTGGGAATGATGAAAATGTTACTGTTAAACCCATGATATTTGATTGAATTGTGGGAATGATGAAAAGGTTGCTGTTAAACCAATTAAATTTGATTGAATTGTGGGAATGATGAAAATGTTATATTTAAACCCATGAAAATTGATTGAATTGTGGGATCGATGAAATTGTTGCTCTTAAAACCATAAAATTGATTGAATTGAGTAAATGACGAAAACGTTTCTGTTAAACCCATGGAATTTGATTGAATTGTGGGAATGATGAAAATGTTGTTGTTAAACCAATAAAATTCAATTGAATTGTGTGAATGATGAAGACTTTTTTGTTAAACCCATGAAATAAGATTGAATTGTGTGAATGATAAAAATGTCATTGATAAACCCATGAAATTTATTCAATTGTGTAAATGATGAAAATAGTGCTATTAAACCATGAAAATTGATTGATTTGTGTGAATGATGAAAATGTTGTTGTTAAACCCATGAAATTTGATAAAAGTTTATGAATGATGAAAATGTTGTTGTTAAACCCATTAAATTCGATTGAATTGTGGGAATGATGAAAATCTTGCTGTTAAACCTTGAAATTTGATTAAATTGTGGGAATGGTGGAAATGTTGTTGTTAAACCTATGAAATATGATTGAATTGTGTAAATTATAAAAATGTTGCTATTAAACCCATGGAATTTGATTGAATTGTGTCAATGATGAAAATGTTGTTGTTAAACCCAAGAAATTTGATTGAATTGTGAAATGATGATGAAAAAGTTGTTGTTAAACTCATGAAAATTGATTAAATTATGCGCATGATGAAATTGTTGTTGTTAAACCCTGAAAATTGATTGAATTGCGGGAATGATGAAAATGTTGTTGTTAAACCCATGATATTTGATTGAATTTTGGAATGATGAAAATGTTGCTGTTAAACCCATGAAATTTGATTGAATTGTGGGAATGATGAAAATGTTATTGTTAAACCCGTGAAAATTGATTGAATTGTGGGAATGATAAAATTGTTGCTCTTAAAACCATTAAAATTTGATTGGATTGGGTGAATGATGAAAACGTTGCTATTAAACCCATGGAATATGATTGAATTTGGGAATGATGAAAACGTTGTTGTTAAACCAAGGAAATTTGATTGAATTGTGGGAATGATGAAAATGTTACTGTTAAACCCGTAAAAATTGATTGAATTGTGGGAATGATGAAATTGTTGCTTTTAAAACCATTAAAATTTGATTAAAATGAGTGAATGATGAAAACACTGCTATTAAACCCATGGAATTTGATTGAATTGTGGGAATGATGAAAATGTTGTTGTTAAACCAAGGAAATTTGATTGAATTGTGGGAATGATGAAAATGTTACTGTTAAACCCGTAAAAATTGATTGAATTGTGGGAATGATGAAATTGTTGCTCTTAAAACCATAAAATTTGATTGAATTGAGTAAATGACGAAAACGCTGCTATTAAACCCATGGAATTTGATTGAACTGTGGGAATGATGAAAAGGTTGTTGTTAAACCAATTAAGTTCAATTGAATTATGTGAATGATGAAGACTTTTTTGTTAAACCCATGAAATTAGATTGAATTGTGTGAATGATGAAAATGTTATTGATAAACCCATGAAATTTATTCAATTGTGTAAATGATGAAAATAGTGCTATTAAACCCATGAAAATTGATTGATTTGTGTGAATGATGAAAATGTTGTTGTTAAACCCATGAAATTTGATAAAAGTTTATGAATGATGAAAATGTTGTTGTTAAACCCATTAAATTCGATTGAATTGTGGGAATGATGAAAATCTTGCTGTTAACCCCTTGAAATTTGATTAAATTTTGGGAATGGTGGAAATGTTGTTGTTAAACCTATGAAATATGATTGAATTGTGTAAATTATAAAAACGTTGCTATTAAACCCATGAAATTTGATTGAATTGTGTCAATGATGAAAATGTTGCTGTAAAACCCAAGAAATTTGATTGAATTGTGAAAATGATGAAAAGTTGTTGTTAAACTCATGAAAATTGATTAAATTATGCGCATGATGAAATTGTTGTTGTTAAACCCATGGAATTTGATTGAATTGTGGGAATGATGAAAATGTTACTGTTAAACCCATGATATTTGATTGAATTGTGGGAATGATGATAAGGTTGCTGTTAAACCAATTAAATTTGATTGAATTGTGGGAATGATGAAAATGTTATATTTAAACCCATGAAAATTGATTGAATTGTGGGATCGATGAAATTGTTGCTCTTAAAAGCATAAAATTTGATTGAATTGAGTAAATGACGAAAACGTTGCTATTAAACCCATGGAATTTGATTGAATTGTGGGAATGATGAAAATGTTGTTGTTAAACCAATAAAATTCAATTGAATTGTGTGAATGATGAAGACTTTTTTGTTAAACCCATGAAATAAGATTGAATTGTGTGAATGATAAAAATGTCATTGATAAACCCATGAAATTTATTCAATTGTGTAAATGATGAAAATAGTGCTATTAAACCCATGAAAATTGATTGATTTGTGTGAATGATGAAAATGTTGTTGTTAAACCCATGAAATTTGATAAAAGTTTATGAATGATGAAAATGTTGTTGTTAAACCCATTAAATTCGATTGAATTGTGGGAATGATGAAAATCTTGCTGTTAAACCCTTGAAATTTGATTAAATTGTGGGAATGGTGGAAATGTTGTTGTTAAACCTATGAAATATGATTGAATTGTGTAAATTATAAAAATGTTGCTATTAAACCCATGGAATTTGATTGAATTGTGTCAATGATGAAAATGTTGTTGTTAAACCCAAGAAATTTGATTGAATTGTGAAATGATGAAAAAGTTGTTGTTAAACTCATGAAAATTGATTAAATTATGCGCATGATGAAATTGTTGTTGTTAAACCCTTGAATTTGATTGAATTGCGGGAATGATGAAAATGTTACTGTTAAACCCATGATATTTGATTGAATTTTTGGAATGATGAAAATGTTGCTGTTAAACCATGAAATTTGATTGAATTGTGGGAATGATGAAAATGTTATTGTTAAACCCGTGAAAATTGATTGAATTGTGGGAATGATAAAATTGTTGCTCTTAAAACCATTAAAATTTGATTGGATTGGGTGAATGATGAAAACGTTGCTATTAAACCCATGGAATATGATTGAATTTTGGGAATGATGAAAACGTTGTTGTTAAACCAAGGAAATTTGATTGAATTGTGGGAATGATGAAAATGTTACTGTTAAACCCGTAAAAATTGATTGAATTGTGGGAATGATGAAATTGTTGCTTTTAAAACCATTAAAATTTGATTAAAATGAGTGAATGATGAAAACACTGCTATTAAACCCATGGAATTTGATTGAATTGTGGGAATGATGAAAATGTTGTTGTTAAACCAAGGAAATTTGATTGAATTGTGGGAATGATGAAAATGTTACTGTTAAACCCGTAAAATTGATTGAATTGTGGGAATGATGAAATTGTTGCTCTTAAAACCATAAAATTTGATTGAATTGAGTAAATGACGAAAACGCTGCTATTAAACCCATGGAATTTGATTGAACTGTGGGAATGATGAAAAGGTTGTTGTTAAACCAATTAAGTTCAATTGAATTATGTGAATGATGAAGACTTTTTTGTTAAACCCATGAAATTAGATTGAATTGTGTGAATGATGAAAATGTTATTGATAAACCCATGAAATTTATTCAATTGTGTAAATGATGAAAATAGTGCTATTAAACCCATGAAAATTGATTGATTTGTGTGAATGATGAAAATGTTGTTGTTAAACCCATGAAATTTGATAAAAGTTTATGAATGATGAAAATGTTGTTGTTAAACCCATTAAATTCGATTGAATTGTGGGAATGATGAAAATCTTGCTGTTAACCCCTTGAAATTTGATTAAATTTTGGGAATGGTGGAAATGTTGTTGTTAAACCTATGAAATATGATTGAATTGTGTAAATTATAAAAACGTTGCTATTAAACCCATGAAATTTGATTGAATTGTGTCAATGATGAAAATGTTGCTGTAAACCCAAGAAATTTGATTGAATTGTGAAAATGATGAAAAAGTTGTTGTTAAACTCATGAAAATTGATTAAATTATGCGCATGATGAAATTGTTGTTGTTAAACCCATGGAATTTGATTGAATTGTGGGAATGATGAAAATGTTACTGTTAAACCCATGATATTTGATTGAATTGTGGGAATGATGATAAGGTTGCTGTTAAACCAATTAAATTTGATTGAATTGTGGGAATGATGAAAATGTTATATTTAAACCCATGAAAATTGATTGAATTGTGGGATCGATGAAATTGTTGCTCTTAAAACCATAAAATTTGATTGAATTGAGTAAATGACGAAAACGTTTCTGTTAAACCCATGGAATTTGATTGAATTGTGGGAATGATGAAAATGTTGTTGTTAAACCAATAAAATTCAATTGAATTGTGTGAATGATGAAGACTTTTTTGTTAAACCCATGAAATAAGATTGAATTGTGTGAATGATAAAAATGTCATTGATAAACCCATGAAATTTATTCAATTGTGTAAATGATGAAAATAGTGCTATTAAACCCATGAAAATTGATTGATTTGTGTGAATGATGAAAATGTTGTTGTTAAACCCATGAAATTTGATAAAAGTTTATGAATGATGAAAATGTTGTTGTTAAACCCATTAAATTCGATTGAATTGTGGGAATGATGAAAATCTTGTTGTTAAACCCTTGAAATTTGATTAAATTGTGGGAATGGTGGAAATGTTGTTGTTAAACCTATGAAATATGATTGAATTGTGTAAATTATAAAAATGTTGCTATTAAACCCATGGAATTTGATTGAATTGTGTCAATGATGAAAATGTTGTTGTTAAACCCAAGAAATTTGATTGAATTGTGAAATTGATGAAAAGTTGTTGTTAAACTCATGAAAATTGATTAAATTATGCGCATGATGAAATTGTTGTTGTTAAACCCTGGAATTTGATTGAATTGCGGGAATGATGAAAATGTTACTGTTAAACCCATGATATTTGATTGAATTTTTGGAATGATAAAAATGTTGCTGTTAAACTCATGAAATTTGATTGAATTGTGGGAATGATGAAAATGTTATTGTTAAACCCGTGAAAATTGATTGAATTGTGGGAATGATAAAATTGTTGCTCTTAAAACCATTAAAATTTGATTGGATTGGGTGAATGATGAAAACGTTGCTATTAAACCCATGGAATATGATTGAATTTTGGGAATGATGAAAACGTTGTTGTTAAACCAAGGAAATTTGATTGAATTGTGGGAATGATGAAAATGTTACTGTTAAACCCGTAAAAATTGATTGAATTGTGGGAATGATGAAATTGTTGCTTTTAAAACCATTAAAATTTGATTAAAATGAGTGAATGATGAAAACACTGCTATTAAACCCATGGAATTTGATTGAATTGTGGGAATGATGAAAATGTTGTTGTTAAACCAAGGAAATTTGATTGAATTGTGGGAATGATGAAAATGTTACTGTTAAACCCGTAAAAATTGATTGAATTGTGGGAATGATGAAATTGTTGCTCTTAAAACCATAAAATTTGATTGAATTGAGTAAATGACGAAAACGCTGCTATTAAACCCATGGAATTTGATTGAACTGTGGGAATGATGAAAAGGTTGTTGTTAAACCAATTAAGTTCAATTGAATTATGTGAATGATGAAGACTTTTTTGTTAAACCCATGAAATTAGATTGAATTGTGTGAATGATGAAAATGTTATTGATAAACCCATGAAATTTATTCAATTGTGTAAATGATGAAAATAGTGCTATTAAACCCATGAAAATTGATTGATTTGTGTGAATGATGAAAATGTTGTTGTTAAACCCATGAAATTTGATAAAAGTTTATGAATGATGAAAATGTTGTTGTTAAACCCATTAAATTCGATTGAATTGTGGGAATGATGAAAATCTTGCTGTTAACCCCTTGAAATTTGATTAAATTTGGGAATGGTGGAAATGTTGTTGTTAAACCTATGAAATATGATTGAATTGTGTAAATTATAAAAACGTTGCTATTAAACCCATGAAATTTGATTGAATTGTGTCAATGATGAAAATGTTGCTGTAAACCCAAGAAATTTGATTGAATTGTGAAAATGATGAAAAAGTTGTTGTTAAACTCATGAAAATTGATTAAATTATGCGCATGATGAAATTGTTGTTGTTAAACCCATGGAATTTGATTGAATTGTGGGAATGATGAAAATGTTACTGTTAAACCCATGATATTTGATTGAATTGTGGGAATGATGATAAGGTTGCTGTTAAACCAATTAAATTTGATTGAATTGTGGGAATGATGAAAATGTTATATTTAAACCCATGAAAATTGATTGAATTGTGGGATCGATGAAATTGTTGCTCTTAAAACCATAAAATTTGATTGAATTGAGTAAATGACGAAAACGTTTCTGTTAAACCCATGGAATTTGATTGAATTGTGGGAATGATGAAAATGTTGTTGTTAAACCAATAAAATTCAATTGAATTGTGTGAATGATGAAGACTTTTTTGTTAAACCCATGAAATAAGATTGAATTGTGTGAATGATAAAAATGTCATTGATAAACCCATGAAATTTATTCAATTGTGTAAATGATGAAAATAGTGCTATTAAACCCATGAAAATTGATTGATTTGTGTGAATGATGAAAATGTTGTTGTTAAACCCATGAAATTTGATAAAAGTTTATGAATGATGAAAATGTTGTTGTTAAACCCATTAAATTCGATTGAATTGTGGGAATGATGAAAATCTTGCTGTTAAACCCTTGAAATTTGATTAAATTGTGGGAATGGTGGAAATGTTGTTGTTAAACCTATGAAATATGATTGAATTGTGTAAATTATAAAAATGTTGCTATTAAACCCATGGAATTTGATTGAATTGTGTCAATGATGAAAATGTTGCTGTAAAACCGAAGAAATTTGATTGAATTGTGAAAATGATGAAAAAGTTGTTGTTAAACTCATGAAAATTGATTAAATTATGCGCATGATGAAAAAGTTGTTGTTAAACTCATGAAAATTGATTAAATTATGCGCATGATGAAATTGTTGTTGTTAAACCCATGGAATTTGATTGAATTGTGGGAATGATGAAAATGTTATTGTTAAACCCGTGAAAATTGATTGAATTGTGGGAATGATGAAAATGTTATTGTTAAACCCGTGAAAATTGATTGAATTGTGGGAATGATAAAATTGTTGCTCTTAAAACCATTAAAATTTGATTGGATTGGGTGAATGATGAAAACGTTGCTATTAAACCCATGGAATATGATTGAATTTTGGGAATGATGAAAACGTTGTTGTTAAACCAAGGAAATTTGATTGAATTGTGGGAATGATGAAAATGTTACTGTTAAACCCGTAAAAATTGATTGAATTGTGGGAATGATGAAATTGTTGCTTTTAAAACCATTAAAATTTGATTAAAATGAGTGAATGATGAAAACACTGCTATTAAACCCATGGAATTTGATTGAATTGTGGGAATGATGAAAATGTTGTTGTTAAACCAAGGAAATTTGATTGAATTGTGGGAATGATGAAAATGTTACTGTTAAACCCGTAAAAATTGATTGAATTGTGGGAATGATGAAATTGTTGCTCTTAAAACCATAAAATTTGATTGAATTGAGTAAATGACGAAAACGCTGCTATTAAACCCATGGAATTTGATTGAACTGTGGGAATGATGAAAAGGTTGTTGTTAAACCAATTAAGTTCAATTGAATTATGTGAATGATGAAGACTTTTTTGTTAAACCCATGAAATTAGATTGAATTGTGTGAATGATGAAAATGTTATTGATAAACCCATGAAATTTATTCAATTGTGTAAATGATGAAAATAGTGCTATTAAACCCATGAAAATTGATTGATTTGTGTGAATGATGAAAATGTTGTTGTTAAACCCATGAAATTTGATAAAAGTTTATGAATGATGAAAATGTTGTTGTTAAACCCATTAAATTCGATTGAATTGTGGGAATGATGAAAATCTTGCTGTTAACCCCTTGAAATTTGATTAAATTTTGGGAATGGTGGAAATGTTGTTGTTAAACCTATGAAATATGATTGAATTGTGTAAATTATAAAAACGTTGCTATTAAACCCATGAAATTTGATTGAATTGTGTCAATGATGAAAATGTTGCTGTAAAACCCAAGAAATTTGATTGAATTGTGAAAATGATGAAAAAGTTGTTGTTAAACTCATGAAAATTGATTAAATTATGCGCATGATGAAATTGTTGTTGTTAAACCCATGGAATTTGATTGAATTGTGGGAATGATGAAAATGTTACTGTTAAACCCATGATATTTGATTGAATTGTGGGAATGATGATAAGGTTGCTGTTAAACCAATTAAATTTGATTGAATTGTGGGAATGATGAAAATGTTATATTTAAACCCATGAAAATTGATTGAATTGTGGGATCGATGAAATTGTTGCTCTTAAAACCATAAAATTTGATTGAATTGAGTAAATGACGAAAACGTTTCTGTTAAACCCATGGAATTTGATTGAATTGTGGGAATGATGAAAATGTTGTTGTTAAACCAATAAAATTCAATTGAATTGTGTGAATGATGAAGACTTTTTTGTTAAACCCATGAAATAAGATTTAATTGTGTGAATGATAAAAATGTCATTGATAAACCCATGAAATTTATTCAATTGTGTAAATGATGAAAATAGTGCTATTAAACCCATGAAAATTGATTGATTTGTGTGAATGATGAAAATGTTGTTGTTAAACCCATGAAATTTGATAAAAGTTTATGAATGATGAAAATGTTGTTGTTAAACCCATTAAATTCGATTGAATTGTGGGAATGATGAAAATCTTGTTGTTAAACCCTTGAAATTTGATTAAATTGTGGGAATGGTGGAAATGTTGTTGTTAAACCTATGAAATATGATTGAATTGTGTAAATTATAAAAATGTTGCTATTAAACCCATGGAATTTGATTGAATTGTGTCAATGATGAAAATGTTGTTGTTAAACCCAAGAAATTTGATTGAATTGTGAAATTGATGAAAAAGTTGTTGTTAAACTCATGAAAATTGATTAAATTATGCGCATGATGAAATTGTTGTTGTTAAACCCTTGGAATTTGATTGAATTGCGGGAATGATGAAAATGTTACTGTTAAACCCATGATATTTGATTGAATTTTTGGAATGATAAAAATGTTGCTGTTAAACTCATGAAATTTGATTGAATTGTGGGAATGATGAAAATGTTATTGTTAAACCCGTGAAAATTGATTGAATTGTGGGAATGATAAAATTGTTGCTCTTAAAACCATTAAAATTTGATTGGATTGGGTGAATGATGAAAACGTTGCTATTAAACCCATGGAATATGATTGAATTTTGGGAATGATGAAAACGTTGTTGTTAAACCAAGGAAATTTGATTGAATTGTGGGAATGATGAAAATGTTACTGTTAAACCCGTAAAAATTGATTGAATTGTGGGAATGATGAAATTGTTGCTTTTAAAACCATTAAAATTTGATTAAAATGAGTGAATGATGAAAACACTGCTATTAAACCCATGGAATTTGATTGAATTGTGGGAATGATGAAAATGTTGTTGTTAAACCAAGGAAATTTGATTGAATTGTGGGAATGATGAAAATGTTACTGTTAAACCCGTAAAAATTGATTGAATTGTGGGAATGATGAAATTGTTGCTCTTAAAACCATAAAATTTGATTGAATTGAGTAAATGACGAAAACGCTGCTATTAAACCCATGGAATTTGATTGAACTGTGGGAATGATGAAAAGGTTGTTGTTAAACCAATTAAGTTCAATTGAATTATGTGAATGATGAAGACTTTTTTGTTAAACCCATGAAATTAGATTGAATTGTGTGAATGATGAAAATGTTATTGATAAACCCATGAAATTTATTCAATTGTGTAAATGATGAAAATAGTGCTATTAAACCCATGAAAATTGATTGATTTGTGTGAATGATGAAAATGTTGTTGTTAAACCCATGAAATTTGATAAAAGTTTATGAATGATGAAAATGTTGTTGTTAAACCCATTAAATTCGATTGAATTGTGGGAATGATGAAAATCTTGCTGTTAACCCCTTGAAATTTGATTAAATTTTGGGAATGGTGGAAATGTTGTTGTTAAACCTATGAAATATGATTGAATTGTGTAAATTATAAAAACGTTGCTATTAAACCCATGAAATTTGATTGAATTGTGTCAATGATGAAAATGTTGCTGTAAAACCCAAGAAATTTGATTGAATTGTGAAAATGATGAAAAAGTTGTTGTTAAACTCATGAAAATTGATTAAATTATGCGCATGATGAAATTGTTGTTGTTAAACCCATGGAATTTGATTGAATTGTGGGAATGATGAAAATGTTACTGTTAAACCCATGATATTTGATTGAATTGTGGGAATGATGATAAGGTTGCTGTTAAACCAATTAAATTTGATTGAATTGTGGGAATGATGAAAATGTTATATTTAAACCCATGAAAATTGATTGAATTGTGGGATCGATGAAATTGTTGCTCTTAAAACCATAAAATTTGATTGAATTGAGTAAATGACGAAAACGTTTCTGTTAAACCCATGGAATTTGATTGAATTGTGGGAATGATGAAAATGTTGTTGTTAAACCAATAAAATTCAATTGAATTGTGTGAATGATGAAGACTTTTTTGTTAAACCCATGAAATAAGATTGAATTGTGTGAATGATAAAAATATCATTGATAAACCCATGAAATTTATTCAATTGTGTAAATGATGAAAATAGTGCTATTAAACCCATGAAAATTGATTGATTTGTGTGAATGATGAAAATGTTGTTGTTAAACCCATGAAATTTGATAAAAGTTTATGAATGATGAAAATGTTGTTGTTAAACCCATTAAATTCGATTGAATTGTGGGAATGATGAAAATCTTGCTGTTAAACCCTTGAAATTTGATTAAATTGTGGGAATGGTGGAAATGTTGTTGTTAAACCTATGAAATATGATTGAATTGTGTAAATTATAAAAATGTTGCTATTAAACCCATAAAATTTGATTGAATTGTGTCAATGATGAAAATGTTGCTGTAAAACCGAAGAAATTTGATTGAATTGTGAAAATGATGAAAAAGTTGTTGTTAAACTCATGAAAATTGATTAAATTATGCGCATGATGAAAAAGTTGTTGTTAAACTCATGAAAATTGATTAAATTATGCGCATGATGAAATTGTTGTTGTTAAACCCATGAATTTGATTGAATTGTGGGAATGATGAAAATGTTATTGTTAAACCCGTGAAAATTGATTGAATTGTGGGAATGATGAAAATGTTATTGTTAAACCCGTGAAAATTGATTGAATTGTGGGAATGATAAAATTGTTGCTCTTAAAACCATTAAAATTTGATTGGATTGGGTGAATGATGAAAACGTTGCTATTAAACCCATGGAATATGATTGAATTTTGGGAATGATGAAAACGTTGTTGTTAAACCAAGGAAATTTGATTGAATTGTGGGAATGATGAAAATGTTACTGTTAAACCCGTAAAAATTGATTGAATTGTGGGAATGATGAAATTGTTGCTTTTAAAACCATTAAAATTTGATTAAAATGAGTGAATGATGAAAACACTGCTATTAAACCCATGGAATTTGATTGAATTGTGGGAATGATGAAAATGTTGTTGTTAAACCAAGGAAATTTGATTGAATTGTGGGAATGATGAAAATGTTACTGTTAAACCCGTAAAAATTGATTGAATTGTGGGAATGATGAAATTGTTGCTCTTAAAACCATAAAATTTGATTGAATTGAGTAAATGACGAAAACGCTGCTATTAAACCCATGGAATTTGATTGAACTGTGGGAATGATGAAAAGGTTGTTGTTAAACCAATTAAGTTCAATTGAATTATGTGAATGATGAAGACTTTTTTGTTAAACCCATGAAATTAGATTGAATTGTGTGAATGATGAAAATGTTATTGATAAACCCATGAAATTTATTCAATTGTGTAAATGATGAAAATAGTGCTATTAAACCCATGAAATTGATTGATTTGTGTGAATGATGAAAATGTTGTTGTTAAACCCATGAAATTTGATAAAAGTTTATGAATGATGAAAATGTTGTTGTTAAACCCATTAAATTCGATTGAATTGTGGGAATGATGAAAATCTTGCTGTTAACCCCTTGAAATTTGATTAAATTTTGGGAATGGTGGAAATGTTGTTGTTAAACCTATGAAATATGATTGAATTGTGTAAATTATAAAAACGTTGCTATTAAACCCATGAAATTTGATTGAATTGTGTCAATGATGAAAATGTTGCTGTAAAACCCAAGAAATTTGATTGAATTGTGAAAATGATGAAAAAGTTGTTGTTAAACTCATGAAAATTGATTAAATTATGCGCATGATGAAATTGTTGTTGTTAAACCCATGGAATTTGATTGAATTGTGGGAATGATGAAAATGTTACTGTTAAACCCATGATATTTGATTGAATTGTGGGAATGATGATAAGGTTGCTGTTAAACCAATTAAATTTGATTGAATTGTGGGAATGATGAAAATGTTATATTTAAACCCATGAAAATTGATTGAATTGTGGGATCGATGAAATTGTTGCTCTTAAAACCATAAAATTTGATTGAATTGAGTAAATGACGAAAACGTTTCTGTTAAACCCATGGAATTTGATTGAATTGTGGGAATGATGAAAATGTTGTTGTTAAACCAATAAAATTCAATTGAATTGTGTGAATGATGAAGACTTTTTTGTTAAACCCATGAAATAAGATTTAATTGTGTGAATGATAAAAATGTCATTGATAAACCCATGAAATTTATTCAATTGTGTAAATGATGAAAATAGTGCTATTAAACCCATGAAAATTGATTGATTTGTGTGAATGATGAAAATGTTGTTGTTAAACCCATGAAATTTGATAAAAGTTTATGAATGATGAAAATGTTGTTGTTAAACCCATTAAATTCGATTGAATTGTGGGAATGATGAAAATCTTGCTGTTAAACCCTTGAAATTTGATTAAATTGTGGGAATGGTGGAAATGTTGTTGTTAAACCTATGAAATATGATTGAATTGTGTAAATTATAAAAATGTTGCTATTAAACCCATGGAATTTGATTGAATTGTGTCAATGATGAAAATGTTGCTGTTAAACCCAAGAAATTTGATTGAATTGTGAAAATGATGAAAAAGTTGTTGTTAAACTCATGAAAATTGATTAAATTATGCGCATGATGAAATTGTTGTTGTTAAACCCTTGGAATTTGATTGAATTGCGGGAATGATGAAAATGTTACTGTTAAACCCATGATATTTGATTGAATTTTTGGAATGATAAAAATGTTGCTGTTAAACTCATGAAATTTGATTGAATTGTGGGAATGATGAAAATGTTATTGTTAAACCCGTGAAAATTGATTGAATTGTGGGAATGATAAAATTGTTGCTCTTAAAACCATTAAAATTTGATTGGATTGGGTGAATGATGAAAACGTTGCTATTAAACCCATGGAATATGATTGAATTTTGGGAATGATGAAAACGTTGTTGTTAAACCAAGGAAATTTGATTGAATTGTGGGAATGATGAAAATGTTACTGTTAAACCCGTAAAAATTGATTGAATTGTGGGAATGATGAAATTGTTGCTTTTAAAACCATTAAAATTGATTAAAATGAGTGAATGATGAAAACACTGCTATTAAACCCATGGAATTTGATTGAATTGTGGGAATGATGAAAATGTTGTTGTTAAACCAAGGAAATTTGATTGAATTGTGGGAATGATGAAAATGTTACTGTTAAACCCGTAAAAATTGATTGAATTGTGGGAATGATGAAATTGTTGCTCTTAAAACCATAAAATTTGATTGAATTGAGTAAATGACGAAAACGCTGCTATTAAACCCATGGAATTTGATTGAACTGTGGGAATGATGAAAAGGTTGTTGTTAAACCAATTAAGTTCAATTGAATTATGTGAATGATGAAGACTTTTTTGTTAAACCCATGAAATTAGATTGAATTGTGTGAATGATGAAAATGTTATTGATAAACCCATGAAATTTATTCAATTGTGTAAATGATGAAAATAGTGCTATTAAACCCATGAAAATTGATTGATTTGTGTGAATGATGAAAATGTTGTTGTTAAACCCATGAAATTTGATAAAAGTTTATGAATGATGAAAATGTTGTTGTTAAACCCATTAAATTCGATTGAATTGTGGGAATGATGAAAATCTTGCTGTTAACCCCTTGAAATTTGATTAAATTTTGGGAATGGTGGAAATGTTGTTGTTAAACCTATGAAATATGATTGAATTGTGTAAATTATAAAAACGTTGCTATTAAACCCATGAAATTTGATTGAATTGTGTCAATGATGAAAATGTTGCTGTAAAACCCAAGAAATTTGATTGAATTGTGAAAATGATGAAAAAGTTGTTGTTAAACTCATGAAAATTGATTAAATTATGCGCATGATGAAATTGTTGTTGTTAAACCCATGGAATTTGATTGAATTGTGGGAATGATGAAAATGTTACTGTTAAACCCATGATATTTGATTGAATTGTGGGAATGATGATAAGGTTGCTGTTAAACCAATTAATTTGATTGAATTGTGGGAATGATGAAAATGTTATATTTAAACCCATGAAAATTGATTGAATTGTGGGATCGATGAAATTGTTGCTCTTAAAACCATAAAATTTGATTGAATTGAGTAAATGACGAAAACGTTTCTGTTAAACCCATGGAATTTGATTGAATTGTGGGAATGATGAAAATGTTGTTGTTAAACCAATAAAATTCAATTGAATTGTGTGAATGATGAAGACTTTTTTGTTAAACCCATGAAATAAGATTTAATTGTGTGAATGATAAAAATGTCATTGATAAACCATGAAATTTATTCAATTGTGTAAATGATGAAAATAGTGCTATTAAACCCATGAAAATTGATTGATTTGTGTGAATGATGAAAATGTTGTTGTTAAACCCATGAAATTTGATAAAGTTTATGAATGATGAAAATGTTGTTGTTAAACCCATTAAATTCGATTGAATTGTGGGAATGATGAAAATCTTGCTGTTAAACCCTTGAAATTTGATTAAATTGTGGGAATGGTGGAAATGTTGTTGTTAAACCTATGAAATATGATTGAATTGTGTAAATTATAAAATGTTGCTATTAAACCCATAAATTTGATTGAATTGTGTCAATGATGAAAATGTTGCTGTAAAACCAAGAAATTTGATTGAATTGTGAAATGATGAAAAAGTTGTTGTTAAACTCATGAAAATTGATTAAATTATGCGCATGATGAAAAGTTGTTGTTAAACCCATGAAATTGATTAAATTGTGCCATGATGAAAATGTTTGTTAAACCCATGAATTTGATTGAATTGTGGGAATGATGAAAATGTTATTGTTAAACCCGTGAAAATTGATTGAATTGTGGGAATGATGAAAATGTTATTGTTAAACCCGTGAAAATTGATTGAATTGTGGGAATGATAAAATTGTTGCTCTTAAAACCATTAAAATTTGATTGGATTGGGTGAATGATGAAAACGTTGCTATTAAACCCATGGAATATGATTGAATTTTGGGAATGATGAAAACGTTGTTGTTAAACCAAGGAAATTTGATTGAATTGTGGGAATGATGAAAATGTTACTGTTAAACCCGTAAAAATTGATTGAATTGTGGGAATGATGAAATTGTTGCTTTTAAAACCATTAAAATTTGATTAAAATGAGTGAATGATGAAAACACTGCTATTAAACCCATGGAATTTGATTGAATTGTGGGAATGATGAAAATGTTGTTGTTAAACCAAGGAAATTTGATTGAATTGTGGGAATGATGAAAATGTTACTGTTAAACCCGTAAAAATTGATTGAATTGTGGGAATGATGAAATTGTTGCTCTTAAAACCATAAAATTTGATTGAATTGAGTAAATGACGAAAACGCTGCTATTAAACCCATGGAATTTGATTGAACTGTGGGAATGATGAAAAGGTTGTTGTTAAACCAATTAAGTTCAATTGAATTATGTGAATGATGAAGACTTTTTTGTTAAACCCATGAAATTAGATTGAATTGTGTGAATGATGAAAATGTTATTGATAAACCCATGAAATTTATTCAATTGTGTAAATGATGAAAATAGTGCTATTAAACCCATGAAAATTGATTGATTTGTGTGAATGATGAAAATGTTGTTGTTAAACCCATGAAATTTGATAAAAGTTTATGAATGATGAAAATGTTGTTGTTAAACCCATTAAATTCGATTGAATTGTGGGAATGATGAAAATCTTGCTGTTAACCCTTGAAATTGATTAAATTGTGGGAATGGTGGAAATGTTGTTGTTAAACCTATGAAATATGATTGAATTGTGTAAATTATAAAAACGTTGCTATTAAACCCATGAAATTTGATTGAATTGTGTCAATGATGAAAATGTTGCTGTTAAACCCAAGAAATTTGATTGAATTGTGAAAATGATGAAAAAGTTGTTGTTAAACTCATGAAAATTGATTAAATTATGCGCATGATGAAATTGTTGTTGTTTAAAACCATGGAATTTGATTGAATTGTGGGAATGATGAAAATGTTACTGTTAAACCCATGATATTTGATTGAATTGTGGGAATGATGATAAGGTTGCTGTTAAACCAATGAAATTGATTGAATTGTGGGAATGATGAAAATGTTAATTTAAACCCATGAAAATTGATTGAATTGTGGGATCGATGAAATTGTTGCTCTTAAAACCATAAAATTTGATTGAATTGAGTAAATGACGAAAACGTTTCTGTTAAACCCATGGAATTTGATTGAATTGTGGGAATGATGAAAATGTTGTTGTTAAACCAATAAAATTCAATTGAATTGTGTGAATGATGAAGACTTTTTGTTAAACCCATGAAATAAGATTGAATTGTGTGAATGATAAAAATGTTATTGATAAAACCATGAAATTTATTCAATTGTGTAAATGATGAAAATAGTGCTATTAAACCCATGAAAATTGATTGATTTGTGTGAATGATGAAAATGTTGTTGTTAAACCATGAAATTTGATAAAAGTTTATGAATGATGAAAATGTTGTTGTTAAACCATTAAATTCGATTGAATTGTGGGAATGATGAAAATCTTGCTGTTAAACCTTGAAATTTGATTAAATTGTGGGAATGGTGGAAATGTTGTTGTTAAACCTATGAAATATGATTGAATTGTGTAAATTATAAAATGTTGCTATTAAACCCATGGAATTTGATTGAATTGTGTCAATGATGAAAATGTTGCTGTAAAACCAAGAAATTGATTGAATTGTGAAAATGATGAAAAGTTGTTGTTAAACTCATGAAAATTGATTAAATTATGCGCATGATGAAAATGTTGTTGTTAAACCCATGAATTTGATTGAATTGTGGGAATGATGAAAATGTTGTGTTAAACCCATGAATTTGATTGAATTGTGGGAATGATGAAAATGTTGTTGTTAAACCCATGAAATTTGATTGAATTGGGAATGATGAAAATGTTATTGTTAAACCCGTGAAAATTGATTGAATTGTGGGAATGATAAAATTGTTGCTCTTAAAACCATAAAATTGATTGAATTGGGTGAATGATGAAAACGTTGCTATTAAACCCATGGAATTTGATTGAATTTTGGGAATGATGAAAACGTTGTTGTTAAACCAAGGAAATTTGATTGAATTGTGGAATGATGAAAATGTTACTGTTAAACCCGTAAAAATTGATTGAATTGTGGGAATGATGAAATTGTTGCTTTTAAAACCATTAAAATTTGATTAAATGAGTGAATGATGAAAACATGCTATTAAACCCATGGAATTTGATTGAATTGTGGAATGATGAAATGTTGTTGTTAAACCAAGGAAATTTGATTGAATTGTGGGAATGATGAAAATGTTACTGTTAAACCCGTAAAAATTGATTGAATTGTGGGAATGATGAAATTGTTGCTCTTAAAACCATAAAATTTGATTGAATTGAGTAAATGACGAAAACGCTGCTATTAAACCCATGGAATTTGATTGAATTGTGGAATGATGAAAAGGTGTTGTTAAACCAATAAATTCAATTGAATTGTGTGAATGATGAAGACTTTTTTTGTAAACCCATGAAATTAGATTGAATTGTGTGAATGATGAAAATGTTATTGATAAACCCATGAAATTTATTCAATTGTGTAAATGATGAAAATAGTGCTATTAAACCCATGAAATTGATTGATTGTGTGAATGATGAAAATGTTGTTGTTAAACCCATGAAATTTGATAAAAGTTTATGAATGATGAAAATGTTGTTGTTAAACCCATTAAATTCGATTGAATTGTGGGAATGATGAAAATCTTGCTGTTAAACCCTTGAAATTGATTAATTTTGGGAATGGTGGAAATGTTGTTGTTAAACCTATGAAATATGATTGAATTGTGTAAATTATAAAAACGTTGCTATTAAACCCATGAATTTGATTGAATTGTGTCAATGATGAAAATGTTGCTGTTAAACCCAAGAAATTTGATTGAATTGTGAAAATGATGAAAAGTTGTTGTTAAACTCATGAAAATTGATTAAATTATGCGCATGATGAAATTGTTGTTGTTAAACCCATGGAATTTGATTGAATTGTGGAATGATGAAAATGTTACTGTTAAACCCATGATATTTGATTGAATTGTGGGAATGATGAAAATGGTTGCTGTTAAACCAATGAAATTTGATTGAATTGTGGGAATGATGAAAATGTTATATTTAAACCCATGAAAATTGATTGAATTGTGGGATGATGAAATTGTTGCTCTTAAAACCATAAAATTTGATTGAATTGAGTGAATGACGAAAACGTTGCTATTAAACCCATGGAATTTGATTGAATTGTGGGAATGATGAAAATGTTGTT
>NW_026112986.1:0-48563 GCF_024323335.1 Lathyrus oleraceus
GTTACATTTTTAGCCATTGTATTACTACATTTTCACTGATTTTTCTAGCTGTTTTGGAATTACTAAATGTTACAGTTCTTACATTACTATGATCTTTCCTCACATTGTATTTGTTTTTAATTTCTGTTTATCATTTTTTGTAGCCTCCTCATTGAGGAATTGGAAGACAAACAACGTCTAATACAGAAAAAGATAACCAAATTGGAACAAAAGTTGGAAGACTATAAGAGGGAAATGGATGTCATAGATAGCCATATGGAAAATCTAAGTAGTCAGGGTAATAATAGATCTTTGTAGCTTATTTTAAATTTTCACTTTTGTTTAGTGAAACTTATATTTTGTTTGATTTTGCAGAAGTTGATGATGACGAAGTTTCAAGAAATAATGAAGAGGATGATGATTATAACTGCTGCCAGAATGATGACGACAGTGATTGTAGCGGTTGGTACCAACATCATGATGAAGCTGGTGATTACAACGGTTGGTACCAATATCACGATGAAGCTGGTGATTACAATAGTTGGTACCAACATCATGAGGAAGACGATGAACACAACGGTTTGGACCAAATATGCTCCCGTACAGAACCTTTATCTTGCTGCAGATAACCATGATCATGCACTGAACCTGACATTGAATGAAGCTCCCTCAAAGAACCTGAACCAGAACCAGCCTGAGGAAGTCGCTCATACTGAGAACCTTCTTGCTGCAAATAGTGATGATCCTATACAGAATTTTCTTGCTGCAAATAACCATCATCCTATACAGAATTTTCTTGCTGCAGATAACCATAATCATAATCATGCATGTTTTTGTGCATTTTCTCGTTTTTTGTTTTAGAAACTACTTATTTATATGATCTTCTTTTTCTTGAATTTGCAAGTTTGTCATGCTTGCATTTTTATAGTTTTCTTGCGTTAGATAATGATGAGTTTAACGATCTTTTGTTAATTGCCTTTTCTTGAATTTGCAAATTCCTCACGCTGTTAATCATTTTTTCTGATAGGTTTTTCATGATGATAGTTACATTTTAGCCATTGTATTACTACATTTTCACTGATTTTTCTAGGTGTTTTGGAATTACTAAATGTTACAGTTCTTACATTACTATGATCTTTCCTCACATTGTATTTGTTTTAGTTTCTGTTTATCATTTTTTTGTAGCCTCCTCATTGAGGAATTGGAAGACAAACAACGTCTAATACAGAAAAAGATAACCAAATTGGAACAAAAGCTGGAAGACTATAAGAGGGAAATGGATGTCATAGATAGCCATATGGAAAATCTAAGTAGTCAGGGTAATAATAGATCTTTGTAGCTTATTTTAAATTTTCACTTTTAGTTTAGTGAAACTTATATTTTGTTTGATTTTGCAGAAGTTGATGATAACGAAGTTTTAAGAAATAATGAAGAGGATGATGATTATAATTGCTGCCAGAATGATGACGACAGTGATTGTAGCGGTTGGTACCAACATCATGATGAAGCTGGTGATTACAACGGTTGGTACCAATATCACGATGAAGCTGGTGATTACAATAGTTGGTACCAACATCATGAGGGAGACGATGAACACAACGGTTTGGACCAACAGTATGCTCTTGTACAGAACCTTTATCTTGCTGCAGATAACCATGATCATGCACTGAACCTGACATTGAATGAAGCTCCCTCAAAGAACCTGAACCAGAACCAGCCTGAGGAAGTTGCTCATACTGAGAACCTTCTTGCTGCAAATAGTGATGATCCTATACAGAACTTTCTTGCTGCAAATAACCATCATCCTATACAGAATTTTCTTGCTGCAGATAACCATAATCATAATCATGCATGTTTTTGTGCATTTTCTCGTTTTTTGTTTTAGAAACTACTTATTTATATGATCTTCTTTTTCTTGAATTTGCAAGTTTGTCATGCTTGCATTTTTATAGTTTTCTTGCGTTAGATAATGATGATTTTAACGATCTTTTGTTAATTGCCTTTTCTTGAATTTGCAAATTCCTCACACTGTTAATCATTTTTTCTTGATAGGTTTTTCATGATGATAGTTACATTTTTAGCCATTGTATTACTACATTTTCACTGATTTTTCTAGGTGTTTTGGAATTACTAAATGTTACAGTTCTTACATTACTATGATCTTTCCTCACATTGTATTTGGTTTTAGTTTCTGTTTATCATTTTTTGTAGCCTCCTCATTGAGGAATTGGAAGACAAACAACGTCTAATACAGAAAAAGATAACCAAATTGGAACAAAAGCTGGAAGACTATAAGAGGGAAATGGATGTCATAGATAGCCATATGGAAAATCTAAGTAGTCAGGGTAATAATAGATCTTTGTAGCTTATTTTAAATTTTCACTTTTAGTTTAGTGAAACTTATATTTTGTTTGATTTTGCAGAAGTTGATGATAACGAAGTTTTAAGAAATAATGAAGAGGATGATGATTATAATTGCTGCCAGAATGATGACGACAGTGATTGTAGCGGTTGGTACCAACATCATGATGAAGCTGGTGATTACAACGGTTGGTACCAATATCACGATGAAGCTGGTGATTACAATAGTTGGTACCAACATCATGAGGGAGACGATGAACACAACGGTTTGGACCAACAGTATGCTCTTGTACAGAACCTTTATCTTGCTGCAGATAACCATGATCATGCACTGAACCTGACATTGAATGAAGCTCCCTCAAAGAACCTGAACCAGAACCAGCCTGAGGAAGTTGCTCATACTGAGAACCTTCTTGCTGCAAATAGTGATGATCCTATACAAACTTTCTTGCTGCAAATAACCATCATCCTATACAGAATTTTCTTGCTGCAGATAACCATAATCATAATCATGCATGTTTTGTGCATTTTCTCGTTTTCTTGTTTTAGAAACTACTTATTTATATGATCTTCTTTTTCTTGAATTTGCAAGTTTGTCATGCTTGCATTTTTATAGTTTTCTTGCGTTAGATAATGATGATTTTAACGATCTTTTTGTTAATTGCCTTTTCTTGAATTTGCAAATTCCTCACGCTGTTAATCATTTTTTCTTGATAGGTTTTTCATGTTGATAGTTACATTTTTAGCCATTGTATTACTACATTTTCACTGATTTTTCTAGGTGTTTTGGAATTACTAAATGTTACAGTTCTTACATTACTATGATCTTTCCTCACATTGTATTTGTTTTTAATTTCTGTTTATCATTTTTTATCATTTTTTTGTAGCCTCCTCATTGAGGAATTGGAAGACAAACAACGTCTAATACAGAAAAAGATAACCAAATTGGAACAAAAGCTGGAAGACTATAAGAGGGAAATGGATGTCATAGATAGCCATATGGAAAATCTAAGTAGTCAGGGTAATAATAGATCTTTGTAGCTTATTTTAAATTTTCACTTTTAGTTTAGTGAAACTTATATTTTGTTTGATTTTGCAGAAGTTGATGATGACGAAGTTTTAAGAAATAATGAAGAGGATGATGATTATAACTGCTGCCAGAATGATGACGACGATGATGACGGTGATTGTAGCGGTTGGTACCAACATCATGATGAAGCTGGTGATTACAACGGTTGGTACCAATATCACGATGAAGCTGGTGATTACAATAGTTGGTACCAACATCATGAGGAAGACGATGAACACAACGGTTTGGACCAACAGTATGCTCCCGTACAGAACCTTTATCTTGCTGCAGATAACCATGATCATGCACTGAACCTGACATTGAATGAAGCTCCCTCAAAGAACCTGAACCAGAACCAGCCTGAGGAAGTTGCTCATACTGAGAACCTTCTTGCTGCAAATAGTGATGATCCTATACAAAACTTTCTTGCTGCAAATAACCATCATCCTATACAGAACTTTCTTGCTGCAGATAACCATAATCATAATCATGCATGTTTTTGTGCATTTTCTCGTTTTCTTGTTTTAGAAACTACTTATTTATATGATCTTTTTTTTTCTTGAATTTGCAAGTTTGTCATGCTTGCATTTTTATAGTTTTCTTGCGTTAGATAATGATGATTTTAACGATCTTTATGTTAATTGCCTTTTCTTGAATTTGCAAATTCCTCACGCTGTTAATCATTTTTTCTTGATAGGTTTTTCATGTTGATAGTTACATTTTTAGCCATTGTATTACTACATTTTCACTGATTTTTCTAGGTGTTTTGGAATTACTAAATGTTACAGTTCTTACATTACTATGATCTTTCCTCACATTGTATTTGTTTTTAATTTCTGTTTATCATTTTTGTTATCATTTTTTTGTAGCCTCCTCATGGAGGAATTGGAAGACAAACAACGTCTAATACAGAAAAAGATAACCAAATTGGAACAAAAGCTGGAAGACTATAAGAGGGAAATGGATGTCATAGATAGCCATATGGAAAATCTAAGTAGTCAGGGTAATAATAGATCTTTGTAGCTTATTTTAAATTTTCACATTTTGTTTAGTGAAACTTATACTTTGTTTGATTTTGCAGAAGTTGATGATGACGAAGTTTTAAGAAATAATGAAGAGGATGATGATTATAACTGCTGCCAGAATGATGACGGTGATTGTAGCGGTTGGTACCAACTTCATGATGTAGCTGGTGATTACAACAGTTGGTACCAATATCACGATGAAGCTGGTGATTACAATAATTGGTACCAACATCATGAGGAAGACGATGAACACAACGGTTTGGACCAACAGTATGCTCCCGTACAGAACCTTTATCTTGCTGCAGATAACCATGATCATGCACTGAACCTGACATTGAATGAAGCTCCCTCAAAGAACCTGAACCAGAACCAGCCTGAGGAAGTTGCTCATACTGAGAACCTTCTTGCTGCAAATAGTGATGATCCTATACAAAACTTTCTTGCTGCAAATAACCATCATCCTATACAGAATTTTCTTGCTGCAGAAACCATAATCATAATCATGCATGTTTTTGTGCATTTTCTCGTTTTCTTGTTTTAGAAACTACTTATTTATATGATCTTCTTTTTCTTGAATTTGCAAGTTTGTCATGCTTGCATTTTTATAGTTTTCTTGCGTTAGATAATGATGATTTTAACGATCTTTATGTTAATTGCCTTTTCTTGAATTTGCAAATTCCTCACGCTGTTAATCATTTTTTCTTGATAGGTTTTTCATGTTGATAGTTACATTTTTAGCCATTGTATTACTACATTTTCACTGATTTTTCTAGGTGTTTTGGAATTACTAAATGTTACAGTTCTTACATTACTATGATCTTTCCTCACATTGTATTTGTTTTTAATTTCTGTTTATCAAATTTGTTATCATTTTTTTGTATCCTCCTCATTGAGGAATTGGAAGACAAACAACGTCTAATACAGAAAAAGATAACCAAATTGGAACAAAAGCTGGAAGACTATAAGAGGGAAATGGATGTCATAGATAGCCATATGGAAAATCTAAGTAGTCAGGGTAATAATAGATCTTTGTAGCTTATTTTAAATTTTCACTTTTAGTTTAGTGAAACTTATATTTTGTTTGATTTTCCAGAAGTTGATGATGACGAAGTTTCAAGAAATAATGAAGAGGATGATGATTATAACTGCTGCCAGAATGATGACGACGATGATGACGGTGATTGTAGCGGTTGGTACCAACATCATGATGCATCTAGTGATTACAACGGTTGGTACCAATATCACGATGAAGTTGGTGATTACAAAATTTGGTACCAACATCATGAGGAAGACGATGAACACAATGGTTTGGACCAACAGTATGCTCCCGTACAGAACCTTTATCTTGCTGCAGATAACCATGATCATGCACTGAACCTGACATTGAATGAAGCTCCCTCAAAGAACCTGAACCAGAACCAGCCTGAGGAAGTTGCTCATACTGAGAACCTTCTTGCTGCAGATAATGATGATCCTATACAGAACTTTCTTGCTGCAAATAACCATCATCCTATACAGAACTTTCTTGTTGCAGATAACCATAATCATAATCATGCATGTTTTTGTGCATTTTCTCGTTTTCTGGTTTTAGAAACTGCTTATTTATATGATCTTCTTTTTCTTGAATTTGCAAGTTTGTCATGCTTGCATTTTTATAGTTTTCTTGCGTTAGATAATGATGATTTTAACGATCTTTATGTTAATTGCCTTTTCTTGAATTTGCAAATTCCTCACGCTGTTAATCATTTTTTCTTGATAGGTTTTTCATGTTGATAGTTACATTTTTAGCCATTGTATTACTACATTTTCACTGATTTTTCTAGGTGTTTTGGAATTACTAAATGTTACAGTTCTTACATTACTATGATCTTTCCTCACATTGTATTTGTTTTTAATTTCTGTTTATCATTTTTGTTATCATTTTTTTGTAGCCTCCTCATGGAGGAATTGGAAGACAAACAACGTCTAATACAGAAAAAGATAACCAAATTGGAACAAAAGCTGGAAGACTATAAGAGGGAAATGGATGTCATAGATAGCCATATGGAAAATCTAAGTAGTCAGGGTAATAATAGATCTTTGTAGCTTATTTTAAATTTTCACTTTTAGTTTAGTGAAACTTATATTTTGTTTGATTTTGCAAAAGTTGATGATGACGAAGTTTTAAGAAATAATGAAGAGGATGATGATTATAATGCTGCCAGAATGATGACGACAGTGATTGTAGCGGTTGGTACCAACATCATGATGAAGCTGGTGATTACAACGGTTGGTACCAATATCACGATGAAGCTGGTGATTACAATAGTTGGTACCAACATCATGAGGAAGACGATGAACACAACGGTTTGGACCAACAGTATGCTCCCTACAGAACCTTTATCTTGCTGCAGATAACCATGATCATGCACTGAACCTGACATTGAATGAAGCTCCCTCAAAGAACCTGAACCAGAACCAGCCTGAGGAAGTTGCTCATACTGAGAACCTTCTTGCTGCAAATAGTGATGATCCTATACAGAACTTTCTTGCTGCAAATAACCATCATCCTATACAGAATTTTCTTGCTGCAGATAACCATAATCATAATCATGCATGTTTTTGTGCATTTTCTCGTTTTCTTGTTTTAGAAACTACTTATTTATATGATCTTCTTTTTCTTGAATTTGCAAGTTTGTCATGCTTGCATTTTTATAGTTTTCTTGCGTTAGATAATGATGATTTTAACGATCTTTATGTTAATTGCCTTTTCTTGAATTTGCAAATTCCTCACGCTGTTAATCATTTTTTCTTGATAGGTTTTTCATGATGATAGTTACATTTTTAGCCATTGTATTACTACATTTTCACTGATTTTTCTAGGTGTTTTGGAATTACTAAATGTTACAGTTCTTACATTACTATGATCTTTCCTCACATTGTATTTGTTTTTAGTTTCTGTTTATCATTTTTTTGTAGCCTCCTCATTGAGGAATTGGAAGACAAACAACGTCTAATACAGAAAAAGATAACCAAATTGGAACAAAAGCTGGAAGACTATAAGAGGGAAATGGATGTCATAGATAGCCATATGGAAAATCTAAGTAGTCAGGGTAATAATAGATCTTTGTAGCTTATTTTAAATTTTCACTTTTAGTTTAGTGAAACTTATATTTTGTTTGATTTTGCAGAAGTTGATGATAACGAAGTTTTAAGAAATAATGAAGAGGATGATGATTATAATTGCTGCCAGAATGATGACGACAGTGATTGTAGCGGTTGGTACCAACATCATGATGAAGCTGGTGATTACAACGGTTGGTACCAATATCACGATGAAGCTGGTGATTACAATAGTTGGTACCAACATCATGAGGAGACGATGAACACAACGGTTTGGACCAACAGTATGCTCTCGTACAGAACCTTTATCTTGCTGCAGATAACCATGATCATGCACTGAACCTGACATTGAATGAAGCTCCCTCAAAGAACCTGAACCAGAACCAGCCTGAGGAAGTTGCTCATACTGAGAACCTTCTTGCTGCAAATAGTGATGATCCTATACAGAACTTTCTTGCTGCAAATAACCATCATCCTATACAGAATTTTCTTGCTGCAGATAACCATAATCATAATCATGCATGTTTTTGTGCATTTTCTCGTTTTCTTGTTTTAGAAACTACTTATTTATATGATCTTCTTTTTCTTGAATTTGCAAGTTTGTCATGCTTGCATTTTTATAGTTTTCTTGCGTTAGATAATGATGATTTTAACGATCTTTTGTTAATTGCCTTTTCTTTAATTTGCAAATTCCTCACGCTGTTAATCATTTTTTCTGGATAGGTTTTTCATGATGATAGTTACATTTTTAGCCATTGTATTACTACATTTTCACTGATTTTTCTAGGTGTTTTGGAATTACTAAATGTTACAGTTCTTACATTACTATGATCTTTCCTCACATTGTATTTGTTTTTAGTTTCTGTTTATCATTTTTTTGTAGCCTCCTCATTGAGGAATTGGAAGACAAACAACGTCTAATACAGAAAAGGATAACCAAATTGGAACAAAAGTTGGAAGACTATAAGAGGGAAATGGATGTCATAGATAGCCATATGGAAAATCTAAGTAGTCAGGGTAATAATAGATCTTTGTAGCTTATTTTAAATTTTCACTTTTAGTTTAGTGAAACTTATATTTTGTTTGATTTTGCAGAAGTTGATGATAACGAAGTTTTAAGAAATAATGAAGAGGATGATGATTATAATTGCTGCCAGAATGATGACGACAGTGATTGTAGCGGTTGGTACCAACATCATGATGAAGCTGGTGATTACAACGGTTGGTACCAATATCACGATGAAGCTGGTGATTACAATAGTTGGTACCAACATCATGAGGGAGACGATGAACACAACGGTTTGGACCAACAGTATGCTCTTCTACAGAACCTTTATCTTGCTGCAGATAACCATGATCATGCACTGAACCTGACATTGAATGAAGCTCCCTCAAAGAACCTGAACCAGAACCAGCCTGAGGAAGTTGCTCATACTGAGAACCTTCTTGCTGCAAATAGTGATGATCCTATACAGAACTTTCTTGCTGCAAATAACCATCATCCTATACAGAATTTCTTGCTGCAGATAACCATAATCATAATCATGCATGTTTTTGTGCATTTTCTCGTTTTCTTGTTTTAGAAACTACTTATTTATATGATCTTCTTTTTCTTGAATTTGCAAGTTTGTCATGCTTGCATTTTTATAGTTTTCTTGCGTTAGATAATGATGATTTTAACGATCTTTTTGTTAATTGCCTTTTCTTGAATTTGCAAATTCCTCACGCTGTTAATCATTTTTTCTGGATAGGTTTTTCATGATGATAGTTACATTTTTAGCCATTGTATTACTACATTTTCACTGATTTTTCTAGGTGTTTTGGAATTACTAAATGTTACAGTTCTTACATTACTATGATCTTTCCTCACATTGTATTTGTTTTTAGTTTCTGTTTATCATTTTTTTGTAGCCTCCTCATTGAGGAATTGGAAGACAAACAACGTCTAATACAGAAAAGGATAACCAAATTGGAACAAAAGTTGGAAGACTATAAGAGGGTAATGGATGTCATAGATAGCCATATGGAAAATCTAAGTAGTCAGGGTAATAATAGATCTTTGTAGCTTATTTTAAATTTTCACTTTTAGTTTAGTGAAACTTATATTTTGTTTGATTTTGCAGAAGTTGATGATAACGAAGTTTTAAGAAATAATGAAGAGGATGATGATTATAATTGCTGCCAGAATGATGACGACAGTGATTGTAGCGGTTGGTACCAACATCATGATGAAGCTGGTGATTACAACGGTTGGTACCAATATCACGATGAAGCTGGTGATTACAATAGTTGGTACCAACATCATGAGGGAGACGATGAACACAACGGTTTGGACCAACAGTATGCTCTTCTACAGAACCTTTATCTTGCTGCAGATAACCATGATCATGCACTGAACCTGACATTGAATGAAGCTCCCTCAAAGAACCTGAACCAGAACCAGCCTGAGGAAGTTGCTCATACTGAGAACCTTCTTGCTGCAAATAGTGATGATCCTATACAGAACTTTCTTGCTGCAAATAACCATCATCCTATACAGAATTTTCTTGCTGCAGATAACCATAATCATAATCATGCATGTTTTTGTGCATTTTCTCGTTTTCTTGTTTTAGAAACTACTTATTTATATGATCTTCTTTTTCTTGAATTTGCAAGTTTGTCATGCTTGCATTTTTATAGTTTTCTTGCGTTAGATAATGATGATTTTAACGATCTTTTTGTTAATTGCCTTTTCTTGAATTTGCAAATTCCTCACGCTGTTAATCATTTTCTCTGGATAGGTTTTTCATGATGATAGTTACATTTTTAGCCATTGTATTACTACATTTTCACTGATTTTTCTAGGTGTTTTGGAATTACTAAATGTTACAGTTCTTACATTACTATGATCTTTCCTCACATTGTATTTGTTTTTAGTTTCTGTTTATCATTTTTTTGTAGCCTCCTCATTGAGGAATTGGAAGACAAACAACGTCTAATACAGAAAAAGATAACCAAATTGGAACAAAAGCTGGAAGACTATAAGAGGGAAATGGATGTCATAGATAGCCATATGGAAAATCTAAGTAGTCAGGGTAATAATAGATCTTTGTAGCTTATTTTAAATTTTCACATTTTGTTTAGTGAAACTTATATTTTGTTTGATTTTGCAGAAGTTGATGATGACGAAGTTTTAAGAAATAATGAAGAGGATGATGATTATAACTGCTGCCAGAATGATGACGACGATGATGACGGTGATTGTAGCGGTTGGTACCAACATCATGATGTAGCTGGTGATTACAACAGTTGGTACCAATATCACGATGAAGCTGGTGATTACAATAATTGGTACCAACATCATGAGGAAGACGATGAACACAACGGTTTGGACCAACAGTATGCTCCCGTACAGAACCTTTATCTTGCTGCAGATAACCATGATCATGCACTGAACCTGACATTGAATGAAGCTCCCTCAAAGAACCTGAACCAGAACCAGCCTGAGGAAGTTGCTCATACTGAGAACCTTCTTGCTGCAAATAGTGATGATCCTATACAAAACTTTCTTGCTGCAAATAACCATCATCCTATACAGAATTTTCTTGCTGCAGATAACCATAATCATAATCATGCATGTTTTTGTGCATTTTCTCGTTTTCTTGTTTTAGAAACTACTTATTTATATGATCTTTTTTTTCTTGAATTTGCAAGTTTGTCATGCTTGCATTTTTATAGTTTTCTTGCGTTAGATAATGATGATTTTAACGATCTTTATGTTAATTGCCTTTTCTTGAATTTGCAAATTCCTCACGCTGTTAATCATTTTTTCTTGATAGGTTTTTCATGTTGATAGTTACATTTTTAGCCATTGTATTACTACATTTTCACTGATTTTTCTAGGTGTTTTGGAATTACTAAATGTTACAGTTCTTACATTACTATGATCTTTCCTCACATTGTATTTGTTTTTAATTTTTGTTTATCATTTTTGTTATATTTTTTTTGTAGCCTCCTCATGGAGGAATTGGAAGACAAACAACGTCTAATACAGACAAAGATAACCAAATTGGAACAAAAGCTGGAAGACTATAAGAGGGAAATGGATGTCATAGATAGCCATATGGAAAATCTAAGTAGTCAGGGTAATAATAGATCTTTGTAGCTTATTTTAAATTTTGACATTTTGTTTAGTGAAACTTATATTTTGTTTGATTTTGCAGAAGTTGATGATGACGAAGTTTTAAGAAATAATGAAGAGGATGATGATTATAACTGCTGCCAGAATGATGACGACGATGATGACGGTGATTGTAGCGGTTGGTACCAACATCATGATGAAGCTGGTGATTACAACAGTTGGTACCAATATCACGATGAAGCTGGTCATTACAATAATTGGTACCAACATCATGAGGAAGACGATGAACACAACGGTTTGGACCAACAGTATGCTCCCGTACAGAACCTTTATCTTGCTGCAGATAACCATGATCATGCACTGAACCTGACATTGAATGAAGCTCCCTCAAAGAACCTGAACCAGAACCAGCCTGAGGAAGTTGCTCATACTGAGAACCTTTTTTCTGCAGATAACGATGATCCTATACAGAACTTTCTTGCTGCAAATAACCATCATCCTATACAGAACTTTCTTGCTGCAGATAACCATAATCATAATCATGCATGTTTTTGTGCATTTTCTCGTTTTCTTGTTTTAGAAACTGCTTATTTATATGATCTTCTTTTTCTTGAATTTGCAAGTTTGTCAGGCTTGCATTTTTATAGTTTTCTTGCGTTAGATAATGATGATTTTAACGATCTTTATGTTAATTGCCTTTTCTTGAATTTGCAAATTCCTCACGCTGTTAATCATTTTTTCTTGATAGGTTTTTCATGATGATAGTTACATTTTTAGCCATTGTATTACTACATTTTCACTGATTTTTCTAGGTGTTTTGGAATTACTAAATGTTACAGTTCTTACATTACAATGATCTTTCCTCACATTGTATTTGTTTTTAGTTTCTGTTTATCATTTTTTTGTAGCCTCCTCATTGAGGAATTGGAAGACAAACAACGTCTAATACAGGAAAAGATAACCAAATTGGAACAAAAGCTTGAAGACTATAAGAGGGAAATGGATGTCATAGATAGCCATATGGAAAATCTAAGTAGTCAGGGTAATAATAGATCTTTGTAGCTTATTTTAAATTTTCACTTTTAGTTTAGTGAAACTTATATTTTCTTTGATTTTGCAGAAGTTGATGATAACGAAGTTTTAAGAAATAATGAAGAGGATCATGATTATAATTGCTGCCAGAATGATGACGACAGTGATTGTAGCGGTTGGTACCAACATCATGATGAAGCTGGTGATTACAATGGTTGGTACCAATATCACGATGAAGCTGGTGATTACAATAGTTGGTACCAACATCATGAGGGAGACGATGAACACAACGGTTTGGACCAACAGTATGCTCTTGTACAGAACCTTTATCTTGCTGCAGATAACCATGATCATGCACTGAACCTGACATTGAATGAACCTCCCTCAAAGAACCTGAACCAGAACCAGCCTGAGGAAGTTGCTCATACTGAGAACCTTTTTTCTGCAGATAACGATGATCCTATACAGAACTTTCTTGCTGCAAATAACCATCATCCTATACAGAACTTTCTTGCTGCAGATAACCATAATCATAATCATGCATGTTTTTGTGCATTTTCTCGTTTTCTTGTTTTAGAAACTGCTTATTTATATGATCTTCTTTTTCTTGAATTTGCAAGTTTGTCATGCTTGCATTTTTATAGTTTTCTTGCGTTAGATAATGATGATTTTAACGATCTTTATGTTAATTGCCTTTTCTTGAATTTGCAAATTCCTCACGCTGTTAATCATTTTTTCTTGATAGGTTTTTCATGATGATAGTTACATTTTTAGCCATTGTATTACTACCTTTTCACTGATTTTTCTAGGTGTTTTGGAATTACTAAATGTTACAGTTCTTACATTACTATGATCTTTCCTCACATTGTATTTGTTTTTAGTTTCTGTTTATCATTTTTTTGTAGCCTCCTCATTGAGGAATTGGAAGACAAACAACGTCTAATACAGAAAAAGATAACCAAATTGGAACAAAAGCTGGAAGACTATAAGAGGGAAATGGATGTCATAGATAGCCATATGAAAAATCTAAGTAGTCAGGGTAATAATAGATCTTTATAGCTTATTTTAAATTTTCACTTTTAGTTTAGTGAAACTTATATTTTATTTGATTTTGCAGAAGTTGATGATAACGAAGTTTTAAGAAATAATGAAGAGGATGATGATTATAATTGCTGCCAGAATGATGACGATAGTGATTGTAGCGGTTGGTACCAACATCATGATGAAGCTGGTGATTACAACGGTTGGTACCAATATCACGATGAAGCTGGTGATTACAATAGTTGGTACCAACATCATGAGGAAGACAATGAACACAACGGTTTGGACAAATAGTATGCTCCCGTACAGAACCTTTATCTTGCTGCAAATAACCATGATCATGCACTGAACCTGACATTGAATGAAGCTCCCTCAAAGAACTTGAACCAGAACTAGCCTGAGGAAGTCGCTCATACTGAGAACCTTCTTGCTGCAAATAACGATGATCCTATACAGAACTTTCTTTGCTGCAAATAACCATCATCCTATACAGAACGTTCTTGCTACAGATAACCATAATCATAATCATGCATGTTTTTATGCATTTTCTCATTTTCTTATTTAAGACAATGATTATTTATATGATCTACTTTTTCTTGAATTTGCAAGTTTGCCATGCTTGCATTTTTATAGTTTTCTTGCGTTAGATAATGCTGATTTTAACGATCTTTATGTTAATTACCTTTTCTTGAATTTGCAAATTCCTCACGCTGTTAATCATTTTTTCTTGATAGGTTTTTCATGTTGATAGTTACATTTTTAGCCATTGTATTACTACATTTTCACTGATTTTACTACGTGCTTTGGAATTATTAAATGTTACAGTTCTTACATTACTATGATCTTTCCTCACATTGTATCTCTTTTTAATTTCTGTTTATCATTTTTGTTATCATTATTTTGTAGCCTCCTCATTGAGGAATTGGAAGACAAACAATGTCTAATACAGAAAAAGATAACCAACTTCGAACAAAAGCTGGAAGACTATAAGAGGGAAATGGATGTCATAGATAGCCATATGGAAAATCTAAGTATTCAGGGTAATAATAGATCTTTGTAGCTTATTTTAAATTTTCACTTTTAGTTTAGTGAAACTTATATTTTGTTTGATTTTGCAGAAGTTAATGATGACGAAGTTTCAAGAATTAATGAAGAGGATGATGATTATAACTGCTGCCAGAATGATGACGACGATGATGACGGTGATTGTATGGGTTGGTACCAACATCATGATGAAGCTGGTGATTACAATGGTTGGTACCAATATCACGATGAAGCTGGTGATTACAATAGTTTGTACCAACATCATGAGGAAGACGATGAACACAACGGTTTGGACCAACACTATGCTCCCGTACAGACCTTTATCTTGCTGCAGATAACCATGATCATGCACTGAACTTAACATTGAATGCAGCTCCCTCAAAGAACCTGAACCAGAACCAGCCTGAGGAAGTTGCTCATACTGAGAACCTTCTTGCTGCAGATAACGATGATCCTATACAGAACTTTATTACTGCAAATAACCATTATCCTATACATAACTTTATTGCTGCAGATAACCATAATCATAATCATGCATGTTATTGTGCATTTTCTCGTGTTCTTGTTTTAGAAACTGCTTATTTATATGATCTTCTTTTTCTTGAATTTGCAAGTTTGTCAGGCTTGCATTTTTATAGCTTTCTTGCGTTAGATAATGATGATTTTAACGATCTTTATGTTAATTGCCTTTTCTTGAATTTGCAAATTCCTCACGCTGTTAATCATTTTTTCTTGATAGGTTTTTCATGATGATAGTTACATTTTTAGCCATTGTATTACTACATTTTCACTGATTTTTCTAGGTGTTTTGGAATTATTAAATGTTACAGTTCTTACATTACTATGATCTTTCATCACATTGTATTTGTTTTTAGTTTCTGTTTATCATTTTTTTGTAGCCTCCTCATTGAGGAATTGGAAGACAAACAACGTCTAATACAGAAAAAGATAACCAAATTGGAACAAAAGCTGGAAGACTATAAGAGGGAAATGGATGTCATAAATAGCCATATGGAAAATCTAAGTAGTCAGGGTAATAATAGATCTTTGTAGCTTATTTTGATTTTGCAGAAGTTGATGATGACGAAGTTTCAAGAAATAATGAAGAGGATGATGATTAAGCTGCTGCCAGAATGATGACGACGATGATGACGGTGATTGTAGCGGTTGGTACCAACATCATGATGAAGCTGGTGATTACAATGGTAGGTACCAATATCACGATGAAGCTGGTGATTACAAGTTGGTACCAACATCATGAGGAAGACGATGAACACAACGGTTTGGACCAACAGTATGCTCCCGTACAGAACCTTTATCTTGCTGCAGATAACCATGATCATGCACTGAACCTGACATTGAATGAAGCTCCCTCAAAGTACCTGAACCAGAACCAGCCTGAGGAAGTTGCTCATACTGAGAACCTTCTTGCTGCAGATAACGATGATCCTATACAAAACTTTCTTGCTGCAAATAACCATCATCCTATACAGAACTTTCTTGCTGCAGATAACCATAATCATAATCATGCATGTTTTTGTGCATTTTCTCGTTTTCTTGTTTTGAGAAACTGCGTATTTATATGATCTTCTTTTTCTTGAATTTGCAAGTTTGTCAGTGTAACACCTCAAAATTTGCCCTCCTCTCTTGGGACTAGCTTAGCATATTGCATATCATTTTTAGGTCATTAGTCATTAGCATGTTGCATATCATATGGCTACATTGAGCAAGTCATCCTCCTAGGTCTTGATCAGAAGATAAAGAGGTTAAGATGCAAGCTGAGGGTTTCATGAATTGATCATTGACCATTTGAGGATGTGTGATTCAAATTAGGGTTTCATGGTTCCTCAAGGAGGGTTGAGCTTTATCTTGGTTGAAATGGTACATCATCATCATCATGGTCTTGTCATCACCAAGAGATTAATCAGATACCTTGAGATTAGGGTTTTGACCTCTGGTCAACCCTAATCAGTTGTATTGGGCCAATCAGGACTTAGCAAGGAGATGGGGTTTTCAATGGATATGGGGATCATCATATGGTTATATTGAGCTTATGGAAGCTAGGGCTTCATCATTGAACCATTTCATCAGGAGTTTGAGGCTCAATTTGATCAGTCAAGCTGAAATTCATCTATCAGTCAGAAAAAGTCAACTGTGGTCAACTGTGCCTGAAATGATGGATTTGGAGGTGGGAGAGGGTTAGAGACACTTCATTCATGTCTAAACAAGTTTCATTTGACATTTCAAACATCAAGAATGAAGAAAATAAAGTCAGATGGAAACTTTCCAAAAATAGAAAGTGACTTGTAATTGAAAATTGCCAAAAATGGAAAGTTTTTCTCCTCAAAATTACGTGTCCAAAAATGTTTCAAATGAAATTTTGTTCAACATGAAAGTTGTAATTCTTGCTCTCACCTTTCCAAAAAGTCCAAGAACATGAATTTCTCATGTGTGGTGGGCAAGTTATGGATTGATCATTGTCCAAAAAAGTTGAATTTCAAGGTGGCATAACTTTTGATTCACAAGGCCAAATTGAGTGAGGTTTCTTTGAGCAAAATTCATTTGACATGAGCTATCGTAATCCATCATTACATTTCATCAAAACTCATCACACAAAAAGTCCATTTTTCAAGTGAATCAATTTTGAAAAATGGAGGGAAAAAGTGCATTTTGAGAAATAAGCCTTGTTTTCACATGATTCCTTTTGCACTAGCTCACAAATGCCATTTGAAATTTGCTGCAACAAAGAAATTCCAATGTAACATTGCATTGCACTTGTGTGGGTGAATTGACCAAATTGCCATTTAGCATGAAAATGCATTTTCACTAATCCATTTCATTAACACTAATTAGGATTAGAAACATGTTTAACATCACATATATAAACATAATCCTAACTGTTTTTTGATTAACCATAACAGAATTTCAGATCTAGATCCAAAATTGAACAATTCTCTCAACTTTTCATCTTCACTTTTCTTGCAATTTCTTCACAAACCTAGCCAAATTCTTCATTGCTTCATCATCTACAATCATTGAAGAAGCTTTTGGAAGCAAAATCTTGAAGAATTCAAGCAAAATCAAGGACTGTTAAAGTGAGGTGCAACAATGGCAAATGGAGATTTCCTCAAGATCGTGCGTTATTGAGCCAAGGCCTTGCATCCATTCACTTCTACTAGCATCATAGAACATCTGTTTTTGCTTTTGGAAGCCTGAAACACGCAAATTCGCAACTGTTCTCAAATTAAGGTCAGATTTCGACTTCAATGATTCTTGAAATTGATTGGTGATTTGGATAGATCTTGTTTAGTAGAGAATTCTGCAAGTTGAATCATTAATTTTCGTTGAGAAATGAGAGAGTTATGATGATTTGAATTTTGATGCATGAACATGTTTTGGATCGATCCGGTTAAATTAGCAAGAATTAGGCTTAATTAATTTGATATTCATGATGTGCTTGGAAAGACCTTTCCATTGATATAAAGTTTGTGTGATTTGGTGGAGATTTGTTCTTGGACCTATGAATGTATGAAGAACATGAAGAACATTCAAAAAATTTCCAGAAAGTGCATTTTGATCCAAATTTCGCTTACTGTTCATGCTTTAAGGTGTTTGGGCGCCACTTTTTCAAACAGGAACACGCTTCGATCCCGCTGGAGTGCAATTCCACTTTTTGCCTTGCCATTTAATTTCCATATGCTTACATGATTCACATGCCTCCATTTCATGTTTTTTATTTTTTCCCTTACATTCAAAAATTCATATCTCCCAAACCATTAGTCCAAATTAACTGGAATTTTTTTCACCATGATCCTTGTAATCTCTACTATTTTATGATGATTTTTGTGGAATTTTTGCACGGTTAGATTTTTAAAATGCCTAGGGTTTGTTTGTGTATACCATGCCTTGCACCTTGCTCACCTTTTCATGCATGAAATCTTGATGCTTAATTGGAAATGCCTGAAATTTTGTATGCATGATCTACACTCATTCCTGGTCAGTTTGGTATATGATTTGCTATTTTTGAGTTCCTGGTTTGAGAGATATGATGTGATCAAGTTGAGTGTGACAATGTGTGTCACACTAATTTTTGTTCAACTTCTTGAATTTTGTTTTTATGCTTGTGCTATGCCAATTGCCCTGGATTTTTGCATGTTGATGCTTCTGATTGTCTAGTTTCAGCATGAATTTTTGTGGATCTTTTTTGATCCATTTCCTATTTGATTGACATTTTCTTTGCTGTTTAGTCATTTGTGAACTTTTCTTGAGTGTTCAACTTCCATGTTTTGTGAAATTCTGGATAGGTATTGGATGGACTTGGAATTTGGCATCAGTGATATAGACATGTTTAACTTCATTTTTGCTTTGGTGTGGTTCAGTTATCATGTGTCTTCACTGTTTTATGATCATTTGGAGTTGATGCATGTTTTGTGGCCTTGGTTGAGTTGCTTTTGCATACCATGATTTGATGATTTTAATTTCCATACTTCCACTTATCCAATTACCATGATTTTTGGTATGCTGCTCATTGAATGTGTTCTTTTTAGGCATGTTTTCTTTGTGGAATTTATTGAGCCATTTTGGTATTGATATGATTGTGATCATTCTGTTTGCTCCATTGTGATTCACACTTGCACACTTTGACATGATTTGTGTATGAAATGAATTTGGTGCATAGTTTTGATGTGAGACCAATTGGACTTTATTCTGGAGTGATTTATCTTGATTCTTGTTGAGTTTCACTTGCTGTTTTAAATTTTTCATCTCCTTTGGACCCTAGGCTTGTCCTAGTGGTCTTGTTTCTCATGTTTGAATGTGATTTTCAGGTTGAAGAAGCAACTGCTTTAAGGAGATTAATTCAAGTTGATTGAGTTTGGTTTATATGCTTGTTATGAACTAACTTGGTTTATTTTGTAGGATGCTTGGCTCACTTGAGTTGATTGTGCTTTGCATAGTGCATTGTCTGATTATACATTGTCTGTTGATTCTTATCTTGTCTGTTTTGACTTTGTGATTGGTATACTGATTATATTTGATTGATTTCAGGTACATTAGTTGCTAATAGTTCCTTGAGAACTTGCTTGTGCTGTTGCTTGGTTGTGTTAACCAATAGCGGTAAAATTTCTTTTCTCCATGTAGTCTGGAAGACCTGGCCTGTTACTTGGCCAGGCACCTGTCTGAAGTCCTCCTTAAGAGGCAATGTTTGTGCTTGTTTATTTTTGTCCCCAAGCAGGAAAAGACCTTTGTTAAGGCAATTGGCAGACACAAGAGGTGTGTAGTCCACCTCCTGCTATTCTGTTGAGTCGTCCCTTGGCTCACATCACATGTTGATGCCTTGTGGATCCTAACCCAAGATCCATGTACAGTTGTACAGTTGAGTCAGTGTCATAAGTGTAGAAGGGTTCCCACTTTCTGAACCCACACTTCTTTGTCTGAAGCTCTCCCAGGCCAGGGATAAGAGCTGTGAAGTCTAATCTTCACTCACCTTTCATCTGGCTTCACCCTGACTCTCAATGTCAGGGTTAAGAGCTAACATCACCCTGATACAGTTGACTTGCTTTGGCAGTCTAACCTTTGTTTGAGCCACCTCTATTTGGATATAGTGTGTGCTATTTGTGATTGTTTGCTTTGATTGCTTTGCCTGTTTAGGAGTAGCTTGCTTCCTGTGCAAGTTAGGATAGAAACCTTAACATAGGGCAATGATGCATGATAACATCTAGGCTCGAGTACAGCTCCCTAGTAGTGTGTCTCCCTTTGTATCTGGTTAGCATTTCTTTCCCGTTCAGGGGAACTACGTTGCCCTGATCCTCATACCAGATGAGGTACGTAGGCAGGAGGTCGCACGAGATCTCTCCGGGCACCCTTTTCTTTTTTTGTGTGTGTTTGCTTGCCAGCTATCAGGCTCGAGTTCCCGACTCCCTATTAGTCTGTGTGTATATCCTTTCTCTTTTGTGTGTGGTTTGCTTGACAGTTGCTAGGCTCGAGTTCCCGACTCCTTAGTAACTTGTTGTTTGTTTCTTCTTGTGTGTGTAGGAGACGGATGTAAGCCCAGCGATTGGCATTCCGTATCCTCTTGTTGTGTGCTTGGAGTCCGGTATAAGTCCATCAAGTGGCATCTGGTTTCCAGTGTGGGTTTGTTTGGTTCGGAAGCCGATGTAAGTCCAGTGATTGGCGTTCGGGTTCCATGTTTGCCTTTTTGTGCGTGTGTTTGTTTCGAACTACGGCAGCTCTGATTCTCGTTCCAGACGAGATACGTAGGCATAGGATGCGATATCCTAGCGAGCCCTCTCCCCTTTTCCTCCACCTGTGTTGTTTGTGTGTGTGATGTTTGTTTTAGCAACCTATTCTTTCTTTTAGAGCGTGGATCCCGTCGAGTACGACGGATGCGTAGGGGTGCTAATACCTTCCCTTCGCATAACCGACTCCCGATCCCATTCTCTTTGGTCGCGAGACCATGTCTTTCCCAGGTTTACTTCGAGCGTTTCCTTTCCCTCTTTTGGGATAAATAACGCACGGTGGCGGCTCTGTGTTATTTTGTTTTAGCCCGCCAGTTGTTTTTCGCGGATGCGACAGTCAGGCTTTCATTTTTATAGTTTTCTTGCGTTAGATAATGATGATTTTAACGATCTTTATGTTAATTGCCTTTTCTTGAATTTGCAAATTCCTCACGCTGTTAATCATTTTTTCTTGATAGGTTTTTCATGATGATAGTTACATTTTTAGCCATTGTATTACTACATTTTCACTGATTTTTCTAGGTGTTTTGGAATTACTAAATGTTACAGTTCTTACATTACTATGATCTTTCCGCACATTGTATTTATTTTTAGTTTCTGTTTATCATTTTTTTGTAGCCTCCTCATTGAGGAATTGGAAGACAAACAACGTCTAATACAGAAAAAGATAACCAAATTGGAACAAAAGCTGGAAGACTATAAGAGGGAAATGGATGTCATAGATAGCCATTAGGGAAAATCTAAGTAGTCAGGGTAATAATAGATCTTTGTAGCTTATTTTAAATTTTCACTTTTAGTTTAGTGAAACTTATATTTTGTTTGATTTTGCAGAAGTTGATGATGACAAAGTTTCAAGAAATAATGAAGAGGATGATGATTATAATTGCTGCCAGAATGATGACGACGATGATGACGGTGATTGTAACGGTTGGTACCAACATCATGATGAAGCTGGTGATTACAACGGTTGGTTCCAATATCACGATGAAGCTGGTGATTACAATAGTTTGTACCAACATCATGAGGAAGACGATGAACACAACGGTTTGGACCAACAATATGCTCCCGTACAGAACCTTTATCTTGCTGCAGATAACCATGATCATGCACTGAACTTAACATTGAATGAAGCTCCCTCAAAGAACCTGAACCAGAACCAGCCTGAGGAAGTTGCTCATACTGAGAACCTTCTTGCTGCAGATAACGATGATCCTATACAGAACTTTCTTACTGCAAATAACCATCATCCTATACAGAACTTTCTTGCTGCAGATAACCATAATCATAATCATGCATGTTTTTGTGCATTTTCTCGTTTTCTTGTTTTAGAAACTGCTTATTTATATGATCTTCTTTTTCTTGAATTTACAAGTTTGTCATGCTTGCATTTTTATAGTTTTCTTGCGTTAGATAATGATGATTTTAACGATCTTTATCTTAATTGCCTTTTCTTGAATTTGCAAATTCCTCACGCTGTTAATCAATTTTTCTTGATAGGTTTTTCATGTTGATAGTTACATTTTTAGCCATTGTTTATACTACATTTTCACTGATTTTTCTAGGTGTTTTGGAATTACTAAATGTTACAGTTCTTACATTACTATGATCTTTCCTCACATTGTATTTGTTTTTAATTTTTGTTTATCATTTTTTTGTAGCCTCCTCATTGAGGAATTGGAAGACAAACAACGTCTAATACAGAAAAAGATAACCAAATTGGAACAAAAGTTGGAAGAATATAAGAGGGAAATGGATGTCATAGATAGCCATATGGAAAATCTAAGTAGTCAGGGTAATAATAGATCTTTGTAGCTTATTTTAAATTTCACTTTTAGTTTAGTGAAACTTATATTTTGTTTGATTTTGCAGAAGTTGATGATGAAGAAGTTTCAAGAAATAATGAAGAGGATGATGATTATAACTGCTGCCAGAATGATGACGACGATGATGACGGTGATTGTAGCGGTTGGTACCAACATCATGATGAAGCTGGTGATTACAACGGTTGGTACCAATATCACGATGAAGCTGGTGATTACAATAGTTGGTACCAACATCATGAGGAAGACGATGAACACAACGGTTTGGACCAACAGTATGCTCCCGTACAGAACCTTTATCTTGCTGCAGATAACCATGATCATGCACTGAACCTGACATTGAATGAAGCTCCCTCAAGGAACCTGAACCAGAACCAGCCTGAGGAAGTTGCTCATACTGAGAACCTTCTTGCTGCAGATAACGATGATCCTATACAGAACTTTCTTGCTACAAATAACCATCATCCTATACATAACTTTCTTGCTGCAGATAACCATAATCATAATCGTGCATGTTTTTGTGTGTTTTCTCTTTTTCCTGTTTTATAAACTGCTTATTTATATGATCTCCTTTTTCTTGAATTTGCAAGTTTGTCATGCTTGCATTTTTATAGTTTTCTTGCGTTAGATAATGATGATTTTAACGATCTTTATTTTAATTGCCTTTTCTTGAATTTGCAAATTCCTCACGCTGTTAATCATTTTTTCTTGATAGGTTTTTCATGTTGATAGTTACATTTTTAGCCATTGTGTTACTACATTTTCACTGATTTTTCTAGGTGTTTTGGAATTACTAAATGTTACAGTTCTTACATTACTATGATCTTTCCTCACATTGTATTTGTTTTTAATTTCTGTTTATCATTTTTTTGTAGCCTCCTCATTGAGGAATTGGAAGACAAACAACGTCTAATACAGAAAAAGATAACCAAATTGGAACAAAAGCTGGAAGACTATAAGAGGGAAATGGATGTCATAGATAGCCATATGGAAAATCTAAGTAGTCAGGGTAATAATAGATCTTTGTAGCTTATTTTAAATTTTCACTTTTAGTTTAGTGAAACTTATATTTTGTTTGATTTTGCAAAAGTTGATGATGACGAAGTTTCAAGTAATAATGAAGAGGATGATGGTTATAACTGCTGCCAGAATGATGACGACGATGATGACGGTGATTGTAGCGGTTGGTACCAACACCATGATGAAGCTGGTGATTACAACGGTTGGTACCAATATCACGATGAAGCTGGTGATTACAATAGTTGGTACCAACATCATGAGGAAGACGATGAACACAACGGTTTGGACCAACAGTATGCTCCCGTACAGAACCTTTATCTTGCTGCAGATAACCATGATCATGCACTGAACCTGACATTGAATGAAGCTCCCTCAAAGAACCTGAACCAGAACCAGCCTGAGGAAGTTGCTCATACTGAGAACCTTCTTGCTGCAGATAACGATGATCCTATACAGAACTTTCTTGCTGCAAATAACCATCATCCTATACAGAACTTTCTTGCTGCAGATAACCATAATCATAATCATGCATGTTTTTGTGCATTTTCTCGTTTTCTTGTTTTAGAAACTGCTTATTTATATGATCTTCTTTTTCTTGAATTTGCAAGTTTGTCATGCTTGCATTTTTATAGTTTTCTTGCGTTAGATAATGTTAATTGCCTTTTCTTGAATTTGCAAATTCCTCACGCTGTTAATCATTTTTTCTTGATAGGTTTTTCATGTTGATAGTTACATTTTTAGCCATTGTATTACTACATTTTCACTGATTTTTCTAGGTGTTTTGGAATTACTAAATGTTACAGTTCTTACATTACTATGATCTTTCCTCACATTGTATTTGTTTTTAATTTCTGTTTATCATTTTTTTGTAGCCTCCTCATTGAGGAATTGGAAGACAAACAACGTCTAATACAGAAAAAGATAACCAAATTGGAACAAAAGTTGGAAGACTATAAGAGGGAAATGGATGTCATAGATAGCCATATGGAAAATCTAAGTAGTCAGGGTAATAATAGATCTTTGTAGCTTATTTTAAATTTTCACTTTTAGTTTAGTGAAACTTATATTTTGTTTGATTTTGCAGAAGTTGATGATGACGAAGTTTCAAGAAATAATGAAGAGGATGATGATTATAACTGCTGCCAGAATGATGACGACGATGATGACGGTGATTGTAGCGGTTGGTACCAACATCATGATGAAGCTGGTGATTACAACGGTTGGTACCAATATCACGATGAAGCTGGTGATTACAATAGTTGGTACCAACATCATGAGGAAGACGATGAACACAACGGTTTGGACCAACAGTATGCTCCCGTACAGAACCTTTATCTTGCTGCAGATAACCATGATCATGCACTGAACCTGACATTGAATGAAGCTCCCTCAAAGAACCTGAACCAGAACCAGCCTGAGGAAGTTGCTCATACTGAGAACCTTCTTGTTGCAGATAATGATGATCCTATACAGAAATTTCTTGCTGCAAATAACCATCATCCTATACAAACTTTCTTGCTGCAGATAACAATAATCATAATCATGCATGTTTTTGTGCATTTTCTCGTTTTCTTGTTTTAGAAACTGCTTATTTATATGATCTTCTTTTTCTTGAATTTGCAAGTTTGTCATGCTTGCATTTTTATAGTTTTCTTGCGTTAGATAATGATGATTTTAACGATCTTTATGTTAATTGCCTTTTCTTGAATTTGCAAATTCCTCACGCTGTTAATCATTTTTTCTTGATAGGTTTTTCATGTTGATAGTTACATTTTTAGCCATTGTATTACTACATTTCACTGATTTTTCTAGGTGTTTTGGAATTACTAAATGTTACAGTTCTTACATTACTATGATCTTTCCTCACATTGTATTTGTTTTTAATTTTTGTTTATCATTTTTGTTATCATTTTTTTGTAGCCTCCTCATTGAGGAATTGGAAGACAAACAACGTCTAATACAGAAAAAGATAACCAAATTGGAACAAAAGCTGGAAGACTATAAGAGGGAAATGGATGTCATAGATAGCCATATGGAAAATCTAAGTAGTCAGGGTAATAATAGATCTTTGTAGCTTATTTTAAATTTTCACTTTTAGTTTAGTGAAACTTATATTTTGTTTGATTTTGCAGAAGTTGATGATGACGAAGTTTCAAGAAATAATGAAGAGGATGATGACGACGATGATGACGGTGATTGTAGCGGTTGGTACCAACATCATGATGAAGCTGGTGATTACAACGGTTGGTACCAATATCACGATGAAGCTGGTGATTACAATAGTTGGTACCAACATCATGAGGAAGACGATGAACACAACGGTTTGGACCAACAGTATGCTCCCGTACAAAACCTTTATCTTGCTGCAGATAACCATGATCATGCACTGAACCTGACATTGAATGAAGCTCCCTCAAAGAACCTGAACCAGAACCAGCCTGAGGAAGTTGCTCATACTGAGAACCTTCTTGCTGCAGATAATGATGATCCTATACAGAACTTTCTTGCTGCAAATAACCATCATCCTATACAGAACTTTCTTGCTGCAGATAACAATAATCATAATCATGCATGTTTTTGTGCATTTTCTCGTTTCTTGTTTTAGAAACTGCTTATTTATATGATCTTCTTTTTCTTGAATTTGCAAGTTTGTCATGCTTGCATTTTTATAGTTTTCTTGCGTTAGATAATGATGATTTTAACGATCTTTATGTTAATTGCCTTTTCTTGAATTTGCAAATTCCTCACGCTGTTAATCATTTTTTCTTGATAGGTTTTTCATGTTGATAGTTACATTTTTAGCCATTGTATTACTACATTTTCACTGATTTTTCTAGGTGTTTTGGAATTACTAAATGTTACAGTTCTTACATTACTATGATCTTTCCTCACATTGTATTTGTTTTTAATTTCTGTTTATCATTTTGTTATCATTTTTTTGTAGCCTCCTCATTGAGGAATTGGAAGACAAACAACGTCTAATACAGAAAAAGATAACCAAATTGGAACAAAAGCTGGAAGACTATAAGAGGGAAATGGATGTCATAGATAGCCATATGGAAAATCTAAGTAGTCAGGGTAATAATAGATCTTTGTAGCTTATTTTAAATTTTCACTTTTAGTTTAGTGAAACTTATATTTTGTTTGATTTTGCAGAAGTTGATGATGACGAAGTTTCAAGAAATAATGAAGAGGATGATGATTATAACTGCTGCCAGAATGATGACGACGATGATGACGGTGATTGTAGCGGTTGGTACCAACATCATGATGAAGCTGGTGATTACAACGGTTGGTACCAATATCACGATGAAGCTGGTGATTACAATAGTTGGTACCAACATCATGAGGAAGACGATGAACACAACGGTTTGGACCAACAGTATGCTCCCGTACAGAACCTTTATCTTGCTGCAGATAACCATGATCATGCACTGAACCTGACATTGAATGAAGCTCCCTCAAAGAACCTGAACCAGAACCAGCCTGAGGAAGTTGCTCATACTGAGAACCTTCTTGCTGCAGATAACGATGATCCTATACAGAACTTTCTTGCTGCAAATAACCATCATCCTATACAGAACTTTCTTGCTGCAGATAACCATAATCATAATCATGCATGTTTTTGTGCATTTTCTCGTTTTCTTGTTTTAGAAACTGCTTATTTATATGATCTTCTTTTTCTTGAATTTGCAAGTTTGTCATGCTTGCATTTTTATAGTTTTCTTGCGTTAGATAATGATGATTTTAACGATCTTTATGTTAATTGCCTTTTCTTGAATTTGCAAATTCCTCACGCTGTTAATCATTTTTTCTTGATAGGTTTTTCATGTTGATAGTTACATTTTTAGCCATTGTATTACTACATTTTCACTGATTTTTCTAGGTGTTTTGGAATTACTAAATGTTACAGTTCTTACATTACTATGATCTTTCCTCACATTGTATTTGTTTTTAATTTCTGTTTATCATTTTTGTTATCATCCTCATTGAGGAATTGGAAGACAAACAACGTCTAATACAGAAAAAGATAACCAAATTGGAACAAAAGTTGGAAGACTATAAGAGGGAAATGGATGTCATAGATAGCCATATGGAAAATCTAAGTAGTCAGGGTAATAATAGATCTTTGTAGCTTATTTTAAATTTTCACTTTTAGTTTAGTGAAACTTATATTTTGTTTGATTTTGCAGAAGTTGATGATGACGAAGTTTCAAGAAATAATGAAGAGGATGATGATTATAACTGCTGCCAGAATGATGACGACGATGATGACGGTGATTGTAGCGGTTGGTACCAACATCATGATGAAGCTGGTGATTACAACGGTTGGTACCAATATCACGATGAAGCTGGTGATTACAATAGTTGGTACCAACATCATGAGGAAGACGATGAACACAACGGTTTGGACCAACAGTATGCTCCCGTACAGAACCTTTATCTTGCTGCAGATAACCATGATCATGCACTGAACCTGACATTGAATGAAGCTCCCTCAAAGAACCTGAACCAGAACCAGCCTGAGGAAGTTGCTCATACTGAGAACCTTCTTGCTGCAGATAATGATGATCCTATACAGAACTTTCTTGCTGCAAATAACCATCATCCTATACAGAACTTTCTTGCTGCAGATAACAATAATCATAATCATGCATGTTTTTGTGCATTTTCTCGTTTTCTTGTTTTAGAAACTGCTTATTTATATGATCTTCTTTTTCTTGAATTTGCAAGTTTGTCATGCTTGCATTTTTATAGTTTTCTTGCGTTAGATAATGATGATTTTAACGATCTTTATGTTAATTGCCTTTTTTGGAATTTGCAAATTCCTCACGCTGTTAATCATTTTTTCTTGATAGGTTTTTCATGTTGATAGTTACATTTTTAGCCATTGTATTACTACATTTTCACTGATTTTTCTAGGTGTTTTGGAATTACTAAATGTTACAGTTCTTACATTACTATGATCTTTCCTCACATTGTATTTGTTTTTAATTTTTGTTTATCATTTTTGTTATCATTTTTTTGTAGCCTCCTCATTGAGGAATTGGAAGACAAACAACGTCTAATACAGAAAAAGATAACCAAATTGGAACAAAAGCTGGAAGACTATAAGAGGGAAATGGATGTCATAGATAGCCATATGGAAAATCTAAGTAGTCAGGGTAATAATAGATCTTTGTAGCTTATTTTAAATTTTCACTTTTAGTTTAGTGAAACTTATATTTTGTTTGATTTTGCAGAAGTTGATGATGACGAAGTTTCAAGAAATAATGAAGAGGATGATGATTATAACTGCTGCCAGAATGATGACGACGATGATGACGGTGATTGTAGCGGTTGGTACCAACATCATGATGAAGCTGGTGATTACAACGGTTGGTACCAATATCACGATGAAGCTGGTGATTACAATAGTTGGTACCAACATCATGAGGAAGACGATGAACACAACGGTTTGGACCAACAGTATGCTCCCGTACAGAACCTTTATCTTGCTGCAGATAACCATGATCATGCACTGAACCTGACATTGAATGAAGCTCCCTCAAAGAACCTGAACCAGAACCAGCCTGAGGAAGTTGCTCATACTGAGAACCTTCTGGCTGCAGATAATGATGATCCTATACCGAACTTTCTTGCTGCAAATAACCATCATCCTATACAGAACTTTCTTGCTGCAGATAACAATAATCATAATCATGCATGTTTTTGTGCATTTTCTCGTGTTCTTGTTTTAGAAACTGCTTAGTTATATGATCTTCTTTTTCTTGAATTTGCAAGGTTGTCATGCTTGCATTTTTATAGTTTTCTTGCGTTAGATAATAATGATTTTAACGATCTTTATGCTAATTGCCTTTTCTTGATTTTGCAAATTCCTCACGCTGTTAATCATTTTTTCTTGATAGGTTTTTCATATTGATAGTTACATTTTTAGCCATTGTATTACTACCTTTTCACTGATTTTTCTCGGTGTTTTGGAATTACTAAATGTTACAGTTCTTACATTACTATGATCTTTCCTCACATTGTATTCGTTTTTAATTTCTGTTTATCATTTTTGTTATCATCCTCATTGAGGAATTGGAAGACAAACAACGTCTAATATAGAAAAAGATAACCAAATTGGAACAAAAGTTTGAAGACTATAAGAGTGAAATGGATGTCATAGATAGCCATATGGAAAATCTAAGTAGTCAGGGTAATAATAGATCTTTGTAGCTTATTTTAAATTTTCACTTTTAGTTTAGTGAAACTTATATTTTGTTTGATTTTGCAGAAGTTGATGATGACGAAGTTTCAAGAAATAATGAAGAGGATGATGATTATAACTGCTGCCAGAATGATGACGACGATGATGACGGTGATTGTAGCGGTTGGTACCAACATCATGATGAAGCTGGTGATTACAACGGTTGGTACCAATATCACGATGAAGCTGGTGATTACAATAGTTGGTACCAACATCATGAGGAAGACGATGAACACAACGGTTTGGACCAACAGTATGCTCCCGTACAGAACCTTTATCTTGCTGCAGATAACCATGATCATGCACTGAACCTGACATTGAATGAAGCTCCCTCAAAGAACCTGAACCAGAACCAGCCTGAGGAAGTTGCTCATACTGAGAACCTTCTTGCTGCAGATAATGATGATCCTATACAGAACTTTCTTGCTGCAAATAACCATCATCCTATACAGAACTTTCTTGCTGCAGATAACAATAATCATAATCATGCATGTTTTTGTGCATTTTCTCGTGTTCTTGTTTTAGAAACTGCTTATTTATATGATCTTCTTTTTCTTGAATTTGCAAGTTTGTCATGCTTGCATTTTTATAGTTTTCTTGCGTTAGATAATGATGATTTTAACGATCTTTATGTTAATTGCCTTTTCTTGAATTTGCAAACTCCTCACGCTGTTAATCATTTTTTCTTGATAGGTTTTTCATGTTGATAGTTACATTTTTAGCCATTGTATTACTACACTTTCACTGATTTTTCTAGATGTTTTGGAATTACTAAATGTTACAGTTCTTACATTACTATGATCTTTCCTCACATTGTATTTGTTTTTAATTTTTGTTTATCATTTTTGTTATCATCCTCATTGAGGAATTGGAAGACAAACAACGTCTAATATAGAAAAAGATAACCAAATTGGAACAAAAGTTTGAAGACTATAAGAGGGAAATGGATGTCATAGATAGCCATATGGAAAATCTAAGTAGTCAGGGTAATAATAGATCTTTGTAGCTTATTTTAAATTTTCACTTTTAGTTTAGTGAAACTTATATTTTGTTTGATTTTGCAGAAGTTGATGATGACGAAGTTTCAAGAAATAATGAAGAGGATGATGATTATAACTGCTGCCAGAATGATGACGACGATGATGACGGTGATTGTAGCGGTTGGTACCAACATCATGATGAAGCTGGTGATTACAACGGTTGGTACCAATATCACGATGAAGCTGGTGATTACAATAGTTGGTACCAACATCATGAGGAAGACGATGAACACAACGGTTTGGACCAACAGTATGCTCCCGTACAGAACCTTTATCTTGCTGCAGATAACCATGATCATGCACTGAACCTGACATTGAATGAAGCTCCCTCAAAGAACCTGAACCAGAACCAGCCTGAGGAAGTTGCTCATACTGAGAACCTTCTTGCTGCAGATAATGATGATCCTATACAGAACTTTCTTGCTGCAAATAACCATCATCCTATACAGAACTTTCTTGCTGCAGATAACAATAATCATAATCATGCATGTTTTTGTGCATTTTCTCGTGTTCTTGTTTTAGAAACTGCTTATTTATATGATCTTCTTTTTCTTGAATTTGCAAGTTTGTCATGCTTGCATTTTTATAGTTTTCTTGCGTTAGATAATGATGATTTTAACGATCTTTATGCTAATTGCCTTTTCTTGAATTTGCAAATTCCTCACGCTGTTAATCATTTTTTCTTGATAGGTTTTTCATGTTGATAGTTACATTTTTAGCCATTGTATTACTACATTTTCACTGATTTTTCTAGGTGTTTTGGAATTACTAAATGTTACAGTTCTTACATTACTATGATCTTTCCTCACATTGTATTTGTTTTTAATTTCTGTTTATCATTTTTGTTATCATCCTCATTGAGGAATTGGAAGACAAACAACGTCTAATACAGAAAAAGATAACCAAATTGGAACAAAAGTTGGAAGACTATAAGAGGGAAATGGATGTCATAGATAGCCATATGGAAAATCTAAGTAGTCAGGGTAATAATAGATCTTTGTAGCTTATTTTAAATTTTCACTTTTAGTTTAGTGAAACTTATATTTTGTTTGATTTTGCAGAAGTTGATGATGACGAAGTTTCAAGTAATAATGAAGAGGATGATGATTATAACTGCTGCCAGAATGATGACGACGATGATGACGGTGATTGTAGCGGTTGGTACCAACATCATGATGAAGCTGGTGATTACAACGGTTGGTACCAATATCACGATGAAGCTGGTGATTACAATAGTTGGTACCAACATCATGAGGAAGACGATGAACACAACGGTTTGGACCAACAGTATGCTCCCGTACAGAACCTTTATCTTGCTGCAGATAACCATGATCATGCACTGAACCTGACATTGAATGAAGCTCCCTCAAAGAACCTGAACCAGAACCAGCCTGAGGAAGTTGCTCATACTGAGAACCTTCTTGCTGCAGATAATGATGATCCTATACAGAACTTTCTTGCTGCAAATAACCATCATCCTATACAGAACTTTCTTGCTGCAGATAACAATAATCATAATCATGCATGTTTTTGTGCATTTTCTCGTGTTCTTGTTTTAGAAACTGCTTATTTATATGATCTTCTTTTTCTTGAATTTGCAAGTTTGTCATGCTTGCATTTTTATAGTTTTCTTGCGTTAGATAATGATGATTTTAACGATCTTTATGTTAATTGCCTTTTCTTGAATTTGCAAATTCCTCACGCTGTTAATCATTTTTTCTTGATAGGTTTTTCATGTTGATAGTTACATTTTTAGCCATTGTATTACTACATTTTCACTGATTTTTCTAGGTGTTTTGGAATTACTAAATGTTACAGTTCTTACATTACTATGATCTTTCCTCACATTGTATTTGTTTTTAATTTCTGTTTATCATTTTTGTTATCATCCTCATTGAGGAATTGGAAGACAAACAACGTCTAATACAGAAAAAGATAACCAAATTGGAACAAAAGTTGGAAGACTATAAGAGGGAAATGGATGTCATAGATAGCCATATGGAAAATCTAAGTAGTCAGGGTAATAATAGATCTTTGTAGCTTATTTTAAATTTTCACTTTTAGTTTAGTGAAACTTATATTTTGTTTGATTTTGCAGAAGTTGATGATGACGAAGTTTCAAGAAATAATGAAGAGGATGATGATTATAACTGCTGCCAGAATGATGACGACGATGATGACGGTGATTGTAGCGGTTGGTACCAACATCATGATGAAGCTGGTGATTACAACGGTTGGTACCAATATCACGATGAAGCTGGTGATTACAATAGTTGGTACCAACATCATGAGGAAGACGATGAACACAACGGTTTGGACCAACAGTATGCTCCCGTACAGAACCTTTATCTTGCTGCAGATAACCATGATCATGCACTGAACCTGACATTGAATGAAGCTCCCTCAAAGAACCTGAACCAGAACCAGCCTGAGGAAGTTGCTCATACTGAGAACCTTCTTGCTGCAGATAATGATGATCCTATACAGAACTTTCTTGCTGCAAATAACCATCATCCTATACAGAACTTTCTTGCTGCAGATAACAATAATCATAATCATGCATGTTTTTGTGCATTTTCTCGTGTTCTTGTTTTAGAAACTGCTTATTTATATGATCTTCTTTTTCTTGAATTTGCAAGTTTGTCATGCTTGCATTTTTATAGTTTTCTTGCGTTAGATAATGATGATTTTAACGATCTTTATGTTAATTGCCTTTTCTTGAATTTGCAAATTCCTCACGCTGTTAATCATTTTTTCTTGATAGGTTTTTCATGTTGATAGTTACATTTTTAGCCATTGTATTACTACATTTTCACTGATTTTTCTAGGTGTTTTGGAATTACTAAATGTTACAGTTCTTACATTACTATGATCTTTCCTCACATTGTATTTGTTTTTAATTTCTGTTTATCATTTTTGTTATCATCCTCATTGAGGAATTGGAAGACAAACAACGTCTAATACAGAAAAAGATAACCAAATTGGAACAAAAGTTGGAAGACTATAAGAGGGAAATGGATGTCATAGATAGCCATATGGAAAATCTAAGTAGTCAGGGTAATAATAGATCTTTGTAGCTTATTTTAAATTTTCACTTTTAGTTTAGTGAAACTTATATTTTGTTTGATTTTGCAGAAGTTGATGATGACGAAGTTTCAAGTAATAATGAAGAGGATGATGATTATAACTGCTGCCAGAATGATGACGACGATGATGACGGTGATTGTAGCGGTTGGTACCAACATCATGATGAAGCTGGTGATTACAACGGTTGGTACCAATATCACGATGAAGCTGGTGATTACAATAGTTGGTACCAACATCATGAGGAAGACGATGAACACAACGGTTTGGACCAACAATATGCTCCCGTACAGAACCTTTATCTTGCTGCAGATAACCATGATTATGCACTGAACCTGACATTGAATGAAGCTCCCTCAAAGAACCTGAACCAGAACCAGCCTGAGCATGTTGCTCATACTGAGAACCTTCTTGCTGCAAATAATGATGATCCTAAACAGAACTTTCATGCTGCAAATAACCATCATCCTATACAGAACTTTCTTGCTGCAGATAACAATAATCATAATCATTTTCTCGTGTTCTTGTTTTAGAAACTGCTTATTTATATGATCTTCTTTTTCTTGAATTTGCAAGTTTGTCATGCTTGCATTTTTATAGTTTTCTTGCGTTAGATAATGATGATTTTAACGATCTTTATGTTAATTGCCTTTTCTTGAATTTGCAAACTCCTCACGCTGTTAATCATTATTTCTTGATAGGTTTTTCATGTTGATAGTTACATTTTTAGCCATTGTATTACTACCCTTTCACTGATTTTTTTAGGTGTTTTGGAATTACTAAATGTTACAGTTCTTACATTACTATGATCTTTCCTCACATTGTATTTGTTTTTAATTTTGTTTATCATTTTTGTTATCATCCTCATTGAGGAATTGGAAGACAAACAACGTCTAATACAGAAAAAGATAACCAAATTGGAACAAAAGCTGGAAGACTATAAGAGGGAAATGGATGTCATAGATAGCCATATGGAAAATCTAAGTAGTCAGGGTAATAATAGATCTTTGTAGCTTATTTTAAATTTTCACTTTTAGTTTAGTGAAACTTATATTTTGTTTGATTTTGCAGAAGTTGATGATGACGAAGTTTCAAGAAATAATGAAGAGGATGATGATTATAACTGCTGCCAGAATGATGACGACGATGATGACGGTGATTGTAGCGGTTGGTACCAACATCATGATGAAGCTGGTGATTACAACGGTTGGTACCAATATCACGATGAAGCTGGTGATTACAATAGTTGGTACCAACATCATGAGGAAGACGATGAACACAACGGTTTGGACCAACAGTATGCTCCCGTACAGAACCTTTATCTTGCTGCAGATAACCATGATCATGCACTGAACCTGACATTGAATGAAGCTCCCTCAAAGAACCTGAACCAGAACCAGCCTGAGGAAGTTGCTCATACTGAGAACCTTCTTGCTGCAGATAATGATGATCCTATACAGAACTTTCTTGCTGCAAATAACCATCATCCTATACAGAACTTTCTTGCTGCAGATAACAATAATCATAATCATGCATGTTTTTGTGCATTTTCTCGTGTTCTTGTTTTAGAAACTGCTTATTTATATGATCTTCTTTTTCTTGAATTTGCAAGTTTGTCATGCTTGCATTTTTATAGTTTTCTTGCGTTAGATAATGATGATTTTAACGATCTTTATGTTAATTGCCTTTTCTTGAATTTGCAAATTCCTCACGCTGTTAATCATTTTTTCTTGATAGGTTTTTCATGTTGATAGTTACATTTTTAGCCATTGTATTACTACATTTTCACTGATTTTTCTAGGTGTTTTGGAATTACTAAATGTTACAGTTCTTACATTACTATGATCTTTCCTCACATTGTATTTGTTTTTAATTTTTGTTTATCATTTTTGTTATCATTTGTTTTGTAGCCTCCTCATTGAGGAATTGGAAGACAAACAACGTCTAATACAGAAAAAGATAACCAAATTGGAACAAAAGCTGGAAGACTATAAGAGGGAAATGGATGTCATAGATAGCCATATGGAAAATCTAAGTAGTCAGGGTAATAATAGATCTTTGTAGCTTATTTTAAATTTTCACTTTTAGTTTAGTGAAACTTTAATTTTGTTTGATTTTGCAGAAGTTGATGATGACGAAGTTTCAAGAAATAATGAAGAGGATGATGATTATAACTGCTGCCAGAATGATGACGACGATGATGACGGTGATTGTAGCGGTTGGTACCAACATCATGATGAAGCTGGTGATTACAACGGTTGGTACCAATATCACGATGAAGCTGGTGATTACAATAGTTGGTACCAACATCATGAGGAAGACGATGAACACAACGGTTTGGACCAACAGTATGCTCCCGTACAGAACCTTTATCTTGCTGCAGATAACCATGATCATGCACTGAACCTGACATTGAATGAAGCTCCCTCAAAGAACCTGAACCAGAACCAGCCTGAGGAAGTTGCTCATACTGAGAACCTTCTTGCTGCAGATAATGATGATCCTATACAGAACTTTCTTGCTGCAAATAACCATCATCCTATACAGAACTTTCTTGCTGCAGATAACAATAATCATAATCATGCATGTTTTTGTGCATTTTCTCGTGTTCTTGTTTTAGAAACTGCTTATTTATATGATCTTCTTTTTCTTGAATTTGCAAGTTTGTCATGCTTGCATTTTTATAGTTTTCTTGCGTTAGATAATGATGATTTTAACGATCTTTATGTTAATTGCCTTTTCTTGAATTTGCAAACTCCTCACGCTGTTAATCATTTTTTCTTGATAGGTTTTTCATGTTGATAGTTACATTTTTAGCCATTGTATTACTACACTTTCACTGATTTTTCTAGGTGTTTTGGAATTACTAAATGTTACAGTTCTTACATTACTATGATCTTTCCTCACATTGTATTTGTTTTTTGTTTATCATTTTTGTTATCATTTTTTGTAGCCTCCTCATTGAGGAATTGGAAGACAAACAACGTCTAATACAGAAAAAGATAACCAAATTGGAACAAAAGCTGGAAGACTATAAGAGGGAAATGGATGTCATAGATAGCCATATGGAAAATCTAAGTAGTCAGGGTAATAATAGATCTTTGTAGCTTATTTTAAATTTTCACTTTTAGTTTAGTGAAACTTATATTTTGTTTGATTTTGCAGAAGTTGATGATGACGAAGTTTCAAGAAATAATGAAGAGGATGATGATTATAACTGCTGCCAGAATGATGACGACGATGATGACGGTGATTGTAGCGGTTGGTACCAACATCATGATGAAGCTGGTGATTACAACGGTTGGTACCAATATCACGATGAAGCTGGTGATTACAATAGTTGGTACCAACATCATGAGGAAGACGATGAACACAACGGTTTGGACCAACAGTATGCTCCCGTACAAAACCTTTGTCTTGCTGCAGATAACCATGATCATGCACTGAACCTGACATTGAACGAAGCTCCCTCAAAGAACCTGAACCAGAACCAGCCTGAGGAAGTTGCTCATACTGAGAACCTTCTTGCTGCAGATAATGATGATCCTATACAGAACTTTCTTGCTGCAAATAACCATCATCCTATACAGAACTTTTTTGCTGCAGATAACAATAATCATAATCATGCATGTTTTTGTGCATTTTCTCGTGTTCTTGTTTTAGAAACTGCTTAGTTATATGATCTTCTTTTTCTTGAATTTGCAAGGTTGTCATGCTTGCATTTTTATAGTTTTCTTGCGTTAGATAATAATGATTTTAACGATCTTTATGCTAATTGCCTTTTCTTGATTTTGCAAATTCCTCACGCTGTTAATCATTTTTTCTTGATAGGTTTTTCATGTTGATAGTTACATTTTTAGCCATTGTATTACTACTTTTCACTGATTTTTCTAGGTGTTTTGGAATTACTAAATGTTACAGTTCTTACATTACTATGATCTTTCCTCACATTGTATTTGTTTTTAATTTCTGTTTATCATTTTTGTTATCATCCTCATTGAGGAATTGGAAGACAAACAACGTCTAATACAGAAAAAGATAACCAAATTGGAACAAAAGTTGGAAGACTATAAGAGGGAAATGGATGTCATAGATAGCCATATGGAAAATCTAAGTAGTCAGGGTAATAATAGATCTTTGTAGCTTATTTTAAATTTTCACTTTTAGTTTAGTGAAACTTATATTTTGTTTGATTTTGCAGAAGTTGATGATGACGAAGTTTCAAGTAATAATGAAGAGGATGATGATTATAACTGCTGCCAGAATGATGACGACGATGATGACGGTGATTGTAGCGGTTGGTACCAACATCATGATGAAGCTGGTGAATACAATGGTTGGTACCAATATCACGATGAAGCTGGTGATTACAATAGTTGGTACCAACATCATGAGGAAGACGATGAACACAACGGTTTGGACCAACAGTATGCTCCCGTACAGAACCTTTATCTTGCTGCAGATAACCATGATCATGCACTGAACCTGACATTGAATGAAGCTCCCTCAAAGAACCTGAACCAGAACCAGCCTGAGCAAGTTGCTCATACTGAGAACCTTCTTGCTGCAGATAATGATGATCCTATACAGAACTTTCTTGCTGCAAATAACCATCATCCTATACAGAACTTTCTTGCTGCAGATAACAATAATCATAATCATGCATGTTTTTGTGCATTTTCTCGTGTTCTTGTTTTAGAAATCGCTTATTTATATGATCTTCTATTTCTTGAATTTGCAAGTTTGTGATGCTTGCATATTTATAGTTTTCTTGCGTTAGATAATGATGATTTTAACGATCTTTATGCTAATTGCCTTTTCTTGAATTTACAAATTCCTCACGCTGTTAATCATTTTTTCTTGATAGGTTTTTCATGTTGATAGTTACATTTTTAGCCATTGTATTACTAACTTTTCACTGATTTCTCTAGGTGTTTTGGAATTACTAAATGTTACAGTTCTTACATTACTATGATCTTTCCTCACATTGTATTTGTTTTTAATTTCTGTTTATCAATTTTGTTATCATCCTCATTGAGGAATTGGAAGACAAACAACGTCTAATACAGAAAAAGATAACCAAATTGGAACAAAAGTTGGAAGACTATAAGAGGGAAATGGATGTCATAGATAGCCATATGGAAAATCTAAGTAGTCAGGGTAATAATAGATCTTTGTAGCTTATTTTAAATTTTCACTTTTAGTTTAGTGAAACTTATATTTTGTTTGATTTTGCAGAAGTTGATGATGACGAAGTTTCAAGAAATAATGAAGAGGATGATTATTACAACTGCTGCCAGAATGATTACGACGATGATGACGGTGATTGTAGCGGTTGGTACCAACATCATGATGAAGCTGGTGATTACAACGGTTGGTACCAATATCATGATGAAGCTGGTGATTACAATAGTTGGTACCAACATCATGAGGAAGACGATGAACACAACGGTTTGGACCAACAGTATGCTCCCGTACAGAACCTTTATCTTGCTGCAGATAACCATGATCATGCACTGAACCTGACATTGAATGACGCTCCCTCAAAGAACCTGAACCAGAACCAGCCTGAGGAAGTTGCTCATACTGAGAACCTTCTTGCTGCAGATAATGATGATCCTATACAGAACTTTCTTGAGCAAATAACCATCATCCTATACATAACTTTCTTGCTGCAGATAACAATAATCATAATCATGCATGTTTTTGTGCATTTTCTCGTGTTCTTGTTTTAGAAACTGCTTATTTATATGATCTTCTTTTTCTTGAATTTGCAAGGTTGTCATGCTTGCCTTTTTATACTTTTCCTGCGTTAGATAATGATGATTTTAACGATCTTTATGCTAATTGCCTTTTTTTGAATTTGCAAATTCCTCACGCTGTTAATCATTTTTTCTTGATAGGTTTTTCATGTTGTTAGTTACATTTTTAGCCATTGTATTACTACCTTTTCACTGATTTTTCTAGGTGTTTTGGAATTACTAAATGTTACAGTTCTTACATTACTATGATCTTTCCTCACATTGTATTTGTTTTTAATTTTTGTTTATCATTTTTGTTATCATCCTCATTGAGGAATTGGAAGACAAACAACGTCTAATACAGAAAAAGATAACCAAATTGGAACAAAAGTTGGAAGACTATAAGAGGGAAATGGATGTCATAGATAGCCATATGGAAAATCTAAGTAGTCAGGGTAATAATAGATTTGTGTAGCTTATTTTAAATTTTCACTTTTAGTTTAGTGAAACTTATATTTTGTTTGATTTTGCAGAAGTTGATGATGACGAAGTTTCAAGTAATAATGAAGAGGATGATGATTATAACTGCTGCCAGAATGATGACGACGATGATGACGGTGATTGTAGCGGTTGGTACCAACATCATGATGAAGCTGGTGAATACAACGGTTGGTACCAATATTACGATGAAGCTGGTGATTACAATAGTTGGTACCAACATCATGAGGAAGACGGTGAACACAACGGTTTGGACCAACAGTATGCTCCCGTACAGAACCTTTATCTTGCTGCAGATAACCATGATCATGCACTGAACCTGACATTGAATGAAGCTCCCTCAAAGAACCTGAACCAGAACCAGCCTGAGCAAGTTGCTCATACTGAGAACCTTCTTGCTGTAGATAATGATGATCCTATACAGAACTTTCTTGCTGCAAATAACCATCATCCTATACAGAACTTTCTTGCTGCAGATAACAATAATCATAATCATGCATGTTTTTGTGCATTTTCTCGTGTTCTTGTTTTAGAAATCGCTTATTTATATGATCTTCTATTTCTTGAATTTGCAAGTTTGTGATGCTTGCATATTTATAGTTTTCTTGCGTTAGATAATGATGATTTTAACGATCTTTATGCTAATTGCCTTTTCTTGAATTTACAAATTCCTCACGCTGTTAATCATTTTTTCTTGATAGGTTTTTCATGTTGATAGTTACATTTTTAGCCATTGTATTACTAACTTTTCACTGATTTCTCTAGGTGTTTTGGAATTACTAAATGTTACAGTTCTTACATTACTATGATCTTTCCTCACATTGTATTTGTTTTTAATTTCTGTTTATCATTTTGTTATCATCCTCATTGAGGAATTGGAAGACAAACAACGTCTAATACAGAAAAAGATAACCAAATTGGAACAAAAGTTGGAAGACTATAAGAGGGAAATGGATGTCATAGATAGCCATATGGAAAATCTAAGTAGTCAGGGTAATAATAGATCTTTGTAGCTTATTTTAAATTTTCACTTTTAGTTTAGTGAAACTTATATTTTGTTTGATTTTGCAGAAGTTGATGATGACGAAGTTTCAAGAAATAATGAAGAGGATGATTATTACAACTGCTGCCAGAATGATTACGACGATGATGACGGTGATTGTAGCGGTTGGTACCAACATCATGATGAAGCTGGTGATTACAACGGTTGGTACCAATATCATGATGAAGCTGGTGATTACAATAGTTGGTACCAACATCATGAGGAAGACGATGAACACAACGGTTTGGACCAACAGTATGCTCCCGTACAGAACCTTTATCTTGCTGCAGATAACCATGATCATGCACTGAACCTGACATTGAATGACGCTCCCTCAAAGAACCTGAACCAGAACCAGCCTGAGGAAGTTGCTCATACTGAGAACCTTCTTGCTGCAGATAATGATGATCCTATACAGAACTTTCTTGAGCAAATAACCATCATCCTATACATAACTTTCTTGCTGCAGATAACAATAATCATAATCATGCATGTTTTTGTGCATTTTCTCGTGTTCTTGTTTTAGAAACTGCTTATTTATATGATCTTCTTTTTCTTGAATTTGCAAGGTTGTCATGCTTGCATTTTTATACTTTTCCTGCGTTAGATAATGATGATTTTAACGATCTTTATGCTAATTGCCTTTTTTTGAATTTGCAAATTCCTCACGCTGTTAATCATTTTTTCTTGATAGGTTTTTCATGTTGTTAGTTACATTTTTAGCCATTGTATTACTACCTTTTCACTGATTTTTCTAGGTGTTTTGGAATTACTAAATGTTACAGTTCTTACATTACTATGATCTTTCCTCACATTGTATTTGTTTTTAATTTTTGTTTATCATTTTTGTTATCATCCTCATTGAGGAATTGGAAGACAAACAACGTCTAATACAGAAAAAGATAACCAAATTGGAACAAAAGTTGGAAGACTATAAGAGGGAAATGGATGTCATAGATAGCCATATGGAAAATCTAAGTAGTCAGGGTAATAATAGATTTGTGTAGCTTATTTTAAATTTTCACTTTTAGTTTAGTGAAACTTATATTTTGTTTGATTTTGCAGAAGTTGATGATGACGAAGTTTCAAGTAATAATGAAGAGGATGATGATTATAACTGCTGCCAGAATGATGACGACGATGATGACGGTGATTGTAGCGGTTGGTACCAACATCATGATGAAGCTGGTGAATACAACGGTTGGTACCAATATTACGATGAAGCTGGTGATTACAATAGTTGGTACCAACATCATGAGGAAGACGGTGAACACAACGGTTTGGACCAACAGTATGCTCCCGTACAGAACCTTTATCTTGCTGCAGATAACCATGATCATGCACTGAACCTGACATTGAATGAAGCTCCCTCAAAGAACCTGAACCAGAACCAGCCTGAGCAAGTTGCTCATACTGAGAACCTTCTTGCTGTAGATAATGATGATCCTATACAGAACTTTCTTGCTGCAAATAACCATCATCCTATACAGAACTTTCTTGCTGCAGATAACAATAATCATAATCATGCATGTTTTTGTGCATTTTCTCGTGTTCTTGTTTTAGAAATCGCTTATTTATATGATCTTCTATTTTCTTGAATTTGCAAGTTTGTGATGCTTGCATATTTATAGTTTTCTTGCGTTAGATAATGATGATTTTAACGATCTTTATGCTAATTGCCTTTTCTTGAATTTACAAATTCCTCACGCTGTTAATCATTTTTCTTGATAGGTTTTTCATGTTGATAGTTACATTTTTAGCCATTGTATTACTAACTTTTCACTGATTTCTCTAGGTGTTTTGGAATTACTAAATGTTACAGTTCTTACATTACTATGATCTTTCCTCACATTGTATTTGTTTTTAATTTCTGTTTATCAATTTGTTATCATCCTCATTGAGGAATTGGAAGACAAACAACGTCTAATACAGAAAAAGATAACCAAATTGGAACAAAAGTTGGAAGACTATAAGAGGGAAATGGATGTCATAGATAGCCATATGGAAAATCTAAGTAGTCAGGGTAATAATAGATCTTTGTAGCTTATTTTAAATTTTCACTTTTAGTTTAGTGAAACTTATATTTTGTTTGATTTTGCAGAAGTTGATGATGACGAAGTTTCAAGAAATAATGAAGAGGATGATTATTACAACTGCTGCCAGAATGATTACGACGATGATGACGGTGATTGTAGCGGTTGGTACCAACATCATGATGAAGCTGGTGATTACAACGGTTGGTACCAATATCATGATGAAGCTGGTGATTACAATAGTTGGTACCAACATCATGAGGAAGACGATGAACACAACGGTTTGGACCAACAGTATGCTCCCGTACAGAACCTTTATCTTGCTGCAGATAACCATGATCATGCACTGAACCTGACATTGAATGACGCTCCCTCAAAGAACCTGAACCAGAACCAGCCTGAGGAAGTTGCTCATACTGAGAACCTTCTTGCTGCAGATAATGATGATCCTATACAGAACTTTCTTGAGCAAATAACCATCATCCTATACATAACTTTCTTGCTGCAGATAACAATAATCATAATCATGCATGTTTTTGTGCATTTTCTCGTGTTCTTGTTTTAGAAACTGCTTATTTATATGATCTTCTTTTTCTTGAATTTGCAAGGTTGTCATGCTTGCATTTTTATACTTTTCCTGCGTTAGATAATGATGATTTTAACGATCTTTATGCTAATTGCCTTTTTTTGAATTTGCAAATTCCTCACGCTGTTAATCATTTTTTCTTGATAGGTTTTTCATGTTGTTAGTTACATTTTTAGCCATTGTATTACTACCTTTTCACTGATTTTTCTAGGTGTTTTGGAATTACTAAATGTTACAGTTCTTACATTACTATGATCTTTCCTCACATTGTATTTGTTTTTAATTTTTGTTTATCATTTTTGTTATCATCCTCATTGAGGAATTGGAAGACAAACAACGTCTAATACAGAAAAAGATAACCAAATTGGAACAAAAGTTGGAAGACTATAAGAGGGAAATGGATGTCATAGATAGCCATATGGAAAATCTAAGTAGTCAGGGTAATAATAGATCTGTGTAGCTTATTTTAAATTTTCACTTTTAGTTTAGTGAAACTTATATTTTGTTTGATTTTGCAGAAGTTGATGATGACGAAGTTTCAAGTAATAATGAAGAGGATGATGATTATAACTGCTGCCAGAATGATGACGACGATGATGACGGTGATTGTAGCGGTTGGTACCAACATCATGATGAAGCTGGTGAATACAACGGTTGGTACCAATATTACGATGAAGCTGGTGATTACAATAGTTGGTACCAACATCATGAGGAAGACGATGAACACAACGGTTTGGACCAACAGTATGCTCCCGTACAGAACCTTTATCTTGCTGCAGATAACCATGATCATGCACTGAACCTGACATTGAATGAAGCTCCCTCAAAGAACCTGAACCAGAACCAGCCTGAGCAAGTTGCTCATACTGAGAACCTTCTTGCTGCAGATAATGATGATCCTATACAGAACTTTCTTGCTGCAAATAACCATCATCCTATACAGAACTTTCTTGCTGCAGATAACAATAATCATAATCATGCATGTTTTTGTGCATTTTCTCGTGTTCTTGTTTTAGAAATCGCTTATTTATATGATCTTCTTTTTCTTGAATTTGCAAGTTTGTGATGCTTGCATATTTATAGTTTTCTTGCGTTAGATAATGATGATTTTAACGATCTTTATGCTAATTGCCTTTTCTTGAATTTACAAATTCCTCACGCTGTTAATCATTTTTTCTTGATAGGTTTTTCATGTTGATAGTTACATTTTTAGCCATTGTATTACTAACTTTTCACTGATTTTTCTAGGTGTTTTGGAATTACTAAATGTTACAGTTCTTACATTACTATGATCTTTCCTCACATTGTATTTGTTTTTAATTTCTGTTTATCAATTTTGTTATCATCCTCATTGAGGAATTGGAAGACAAACAACGTCTAATACAGAAAAAGATAACCAAATTGGAACAAAAGTTGGAAGACTATAAGAGGGAAATGGATGTCATAGATAGCCATATGGAAAATCTAAGTAGTCAGGGTAATAATAGATCTTTGTAGCTTATTTTAAATTTTCACTTTTAGTTTAGTGAAACTTATATTTTGTTTGATTTTGCAGAAGTTGATGATGACGAAGTTTCAAGAAATAATGAAGAGGATGATTATTACAACTGCTGCCAGAATGATTACGACGATGATGACGGTGATTGTAGCGGTTGGTACCAACATCATGATGAAGCTGGTGATTACAACGGTTGGTACCAATATCATGATGAAGCTGGTGATTACAATAGTTGGTACCAACATCATGAGGAAGACGATGAACACAACGGTTTGGACCAACAGTATGCTCCCGTACAGAACCTTTATCTTGCTGCAGATAACCATGATCATGCACTGAACCTGACATTGAATGACGCTCCCTCAAAGAACCTGAACCAGAACCAGCCTGAGGAAGTTGCTCATACTGAGAACCTTCTTGCTGCAGATAATGATGATCCTATACAGAACTTTCTTGAGCAAATAACCATCATCCTATACATAACTTTCTTGCTGCAGATAACAATAATCATAATCATGCATGTTTTTGTGCATTTTCTCGTGTTCTTGTTTTAGAAACTGCTTATTTATATGATCTTCTTTTTCTTGAATTTGCAAGGTTGTCATGCTTGCATTTTTATACTTTTCCTGCGTTAGATAATGATGATTTTAACGATCTTTATGCTAATTGCCTTTTTTTGAATTTGCAAATTCCTCACGCTGTTAATCATTTTTTCTTGATAGGTTTTTCATGTTGTTAGTTACATTTTTAGCCATTGTATTACTACCTTTTCACTGATTTTTCTAGGTGTTTTGGAATTACTAAATGTTACAGTTCTTACATTACTATGATCTTTCCTCACATTGTATTTGTTTTTAATTTTTGTTTATCATTTTGTTATCATCCTCATTGAGGAATTGGAAGACAAACAACGTCTAATACAGAAAAAGATAACCAAATTGGAACAAAAGTTGGAAGACTATAAGAGGGAAATGGATGTCATAGATAGCCATATGGAAAATCTAAGTAGTCAGGGTAATAATAGATCTGTGTAGCTTATTTTAAATTTTCACTTTTAGTTTAGTGAAACTTATATTTTGTTTGATTTTGCAGAAGTTGATGATGACGAAGTTTCAAGTAATAATGAAGAGGATGATGATTATAACTGCTGCCAGAATGATGACGACGATGATGACGGTGATTGTAGCGGTTGGTACCAACATCATGATGAAGCTGGTGAATACAACGGTTGGTACCAATATTACGATGAAGCTGGTGATTACAATAGTTGGTACCAACATCATGAGGAAGACGATGAACACAACGGTTTGGACCAACAGTATGCTCCCGTACAGAACCTTTATCTTGCTGCAGATAACCATGATCATGCACTGAACCTGACATTGAATGAAGCTCCCTCAAAGAACCTGAACCAGAACCAGCCTGAGAAGTTGCTCATACTGAGAACCTTCTTGCTGCAGATAATGATGATCCTATACAGAACTTTCTTGCTGCAAATAACCATCATCCTATACAGAACTTTCTTGCTGCAGATAACAATAATCATAATCATGCATGTTTTTGTGCATTTTCTCGTGTTCTTGTTTTAGAAACTGCTTATTTATATGATCTTCTTTTTCTTGAATTTGCAAGTTTGTCATGCTTGCATTTTTATAGTTTCTTGCGTTAGATAATGATGATTTTAACGATCTTTATGCTAATTGCCTTTTCTTGAATTTACAAATTCCTCACGCTGTTAATCATTTTTTCTTGATAGGTTTTTCATGTTGATAGTTACATTTTTAGCCATTGTATTACTACCTTTTCACTGATTTTCTAGGTTTTGGAATTACTAAATGTTACAGTTCTTACATTACTATGATCTTTCCTCACATTGTATTTGTTTTTTAATTTCTGTTTATCATTTTTGTTATCATCCTCATTGAGGAATTGGAAGACAAACAACGTCTAATACAGAAAAAGATAACCAAATTGGAACAAAAGTTGGAAGACTATAAGAGGGAAATGGATGTCATAGATAGCCATATGGAAAATCTAAGTAGTCAGGGTAATAATAGATCTTTGTAGCTTATTTTAAATTTTCACTTTTAGTTTAGTGAAACTTATATTTTGTTTGATTTTGCAGAAGTTGATGATGACGAAGTTTCAAGAAATAATGAAGAGGATGATTATTACAACTGCTGCCAGAATGATGACGACGATGATGACGGTGATTGTAGCGGTTGGTACCAACATCATGATGAAGCTGGTGATTACAACGGTTGGTACCAATATCACGATGAAGCTGGTGATTACAATAGTTGGTACCAACATCATGAGGAAGACGATGAACACAACGGTTTGGACCAACAGTATGCTCCCGTACAGAACCTTTATCTTGCTGCAGATAACCATGATCATGCACTGAACCTGACATTGAATGAAGCTCCCTCAAAGAACCTGAACCAGAACCAGCCTGAGGAAGTTGCTCATACTGAGAACCTTCTTGCTGCAGATAATGATGATCCTATACAACTTTCTTGTGCAAATAACCATCATCCTATACAGACTTTCTTGCTGCAGATAACAATAATCATAATCATGCATGTTTTTGTGCATTTTCTCGTCTCGGTTCTTGTTTTAGAAACTGCTTATTATATGATCTTCTTTTCTTGAATTTGCAAGGTTTGTCATGCTTGCATTTTTATAGTTTTCCTGCGTTAGATATGATGATTTTAACGATCTTTATGTTAATTGCCTTTTTTTGAATGCAAATTCCTCACGCTGTTAATCATTTTTTCTTGATAGTTTTTCATGTTTGTAGTTACATTTTTAGCCATTGTATTACTACCTTTTCACTGATTTTCTAGGTGTTTGGAATTACTAAATGTTTACAGTTCTTACATTACTATGATCTTTCCTCACATTGTATTTGTTTTTAATTTCTGTTTATCATTTTT